>NC_092164.1:54776032-54778977 GCF_045791955.1 Oncorhynchus clarkii lewisi
CTTCTCTTTCTCCAGTCCTCCGTTCTTTCTCTAGTCCTCCTTTCTTTCTCTATTTCTCCTTTCTTTCTCTAGTCCTCCTTTCTTTCTCTAGTCCTCCTTTCTTTCTCTAGTCTTCCTCTCTTTCTCTAGTCCTCCTTTTTTTCTCTATTCCTCCTTTCTTTCTCTAGTCCTCCTTTCTTTATCTAGTTCTCTTCTCTTTATCTAGTTCTCTTCTCTTTCTCTAGTCCTCTGTTCTTTCTCTAGTCCTCCTCTATTTCTCTAGTCCTCCTTTCTCTAGTCTTCCTCTCTTTCTCTAGTCCTCCTTTATTTATCTAGTTCTCCTCTCTTTCTCTAGTCCTCCTTTCTCTAGTCCTCCTTTCGTCCTCTAGTCCTCCTCTCTTTCTCTAGTCCTCCTTTCGTTCTCTAGTCCTCCTTTCTTTCTCTAGTGCGCCTCTCTTTCTCTAGTCCTCCTTTCTCTAGTTCTCCTTTCGTTCTCTAGTTCTCCTCTCATTTTCTAGTTCTCCTTTCTTTCTCTAGTTCTCCTCTATTTCTCTAGTCCTCCTCTCTTTCTCTAGGCCTCCTTTCTCTAGTTCTCCTCTCTTTCTCTAGTCCTCCTCTCTTTATCTAGTTCTCTTCTCTTTCACAAGTCCTCCGTTCTTTCTCAAGTCCTCCTCTCTTTCTCTAGTCCTCCTTTCTTTCTCAAGTCCTCCTCTCTTTCTCTAGTCCTCCTCTCTTTATCTAGTCCTCCTTTCTTTATCTAGTTCTCTTCTCTTTCTCTGGTCCTCCGTTCTTTCTCTAGTCCTCCTCTCTTTCTCTAGTCCTCCTCTCTTTCTCTAGTTCTCCTCTTTTTCTCTAGTCCTCCTCTCTTTATCTAGTTCTCTTCTCTTTCTCCAGTCCTCCGTTCTTTCTCTAGTCCTCCTTTCTTTCTCTATTTCTCCTCTATTCTCTAGTCCTCCTTTCTTTCTCTAGTCCTCCATTCTTTCTCTAGTCCTCCTTTCTTTCTCAAGTCCTCCTCTCTTTCTCTAGTCTTCCTCTCTTTCTCTAGTCCTCCTTTCTTTATCTAGTTCTCCTTTCTTTATCTAGTTCTCCTCTCTTTCTCTAGTCCTCCTTTCTTTCTCTAGTCCTCCTTTCTTTCTCAAGTCCTCCTCTCTTTCTCTAGTCTTCCTCTCTTTCTCTAGTCCTCCTTTCTTTATCTAGTTCTCCTTTCTTTATCTAGTTCTCTTCTCTTTCTCTAGTCCTCCTTTCTTTCTCTAGTCCTCCTTTCTTTCTCAAGTCCTCCTCTCTTTCTCTAGTCCTCCTTTCTTTCTCTAGTCCTCCTTTCTTTCTCTGGTCCTCCTCTCTTTATCTAGTTATCCTTTCTTTATCTAGTTCTCTTCTCTTTCTCCAGTCCGCCGTTCTTTCTCTAGTCCTCCTTTCTTTCTCTATTTCTCCTTTCTTTCTCTAGTCCTCCTTTCTTTCTCTAGTCCTCCTTTCTTTCTCTAGTCTTCCTCTCTTTCTCTAGTCCGCTACACTCGCATTAACATCTGCTAACCATGTGTATGTGACAAATAAAATTTGATTTGATTTGATTTGATTTGATTTAGTCCTCCTTTCTTTCTCTAGTCCTACATTCTTTCTCTAGTCCTCCTTTCTTTATCTAGTTCTCTTCTCTTTATCTAGTTCTCTTCTCTTTCTCTAGTCCTCCGTTCTTTCTCTAGTCCTCCTCTATTTCTCTAGTCCTCCTTTCTCTAGTCTTCCTCTCTTTCTCTAGTCCTCCTTTATTTATCTAGTCCTCCTCTCTTTCTCTAGTCCTCCTTTCTCTAGTCCTCCTTTCGTCCTCTAGTCCTCCTCTCTTTCTCTAGTCCTCCTTTCGTTCTCTAGTCCTCCTTTCTTTCTCTAGTGCGCCTCTCTTTCTCTAGTCCTCCTTTCTCTAGTTCTCCTTTCGTTCTCTAGTTCTCCTCTCATTTTCTAGTTCTCCTTTCTTTCTCTAGTTCTCCTCTATTTCTCTAGTCCTCCTTTCTTTCTCTAGTTCTCCTCTATTTCTCTAGTGCTCCTTCCTCTAGTCCTTCTTTCTTTCTCTAGTCCTCCTTTCTATCTCTAGTCCTCCTCTCTTTCTCTAGTCCTCCTTTCTCTAGTTCTCATCTCTTTCTCTAGTCCTCCTTTCTTTCTCTAGTCCTCCTTTCTATCTCTAGTCCTCCTCTCTTTCTCTAGTCCTCCTTTCTCTAGTTCTCCTCTCTTTCTCTAGTCCTCCTTTCTTTCTCTAGTCCTCCTTTATTTCTCTAGTCCTCCTTTCTATCTCTAGTCCTCCTCTCTTTCTCTAGTCCTCCTTTCTCTAGTTCTCCTTTCTTTCTCTAGTCCTCCTTTCTTTCTCTAGTCCTCCTTTCTTTCTCTAGTCCTCCTCTCTTTCTCTAGTCCTCCTTTCTTTCTCTAGTCCTCCTCTCTTTCTCTAGTCCTCCTCTCTTTCTCTAGTCCTCCTTTCTCTAGTTCTCCTTTCTTTCTCTAGTCCTCCTTTATTTCTCTAGTCCTCCTTTCTATCTCTAGTCCTCCTCTCTTTCTCTAGTCCTCCTTTCTCTAGTTCTCCTTTCTTTCTCTAGTCCTCCTTTCTTTCTCTAGTCCTCCTTTCTTTCTCTAGTCCTCCTGTCTTTCTCTAGTCCTCCTTTCTTTCTCTAGTCCTCCTTTCTTTCTCTATTTCTCCTTTCTTTCTCTAGTCCTCCTTTCTTTCTCTAGTCCTCCTTTCTTTCTCTAGTCTTCCTCTCTTTCTCTAGTCCTCCCTTTCTCTAGTTCTCCTTTCTTTCTCTAGTTCTCCTCTCATTTTCTAGTTCTCCTTTCTTTCTCTAGTACTCCTCTATTTCTCTAGTCCTCCTTTCTTTCTCTAGTTCTCCTCTATTTCTCTAGTGCTCCTTCCTCTAGTCCTCCTTTCTTTCTCTAGTCCTCCTTTCTATCTCTAGTCCTCCTCTCTTTCTCTAGTCCTCCTTTCTCTAGTTCTC
>NC_092164.1:54779077-54784077 GCF_045791955.1 Oncorhynchus clarkii lewisi
GAGTGGTACAGTGGAGTAAAAATGGTTCCACTTCTCATCTGTTGCTTTCTCCTTTGACTAGCCAAGTTTGTTGTGAATTTATTCCATTGCTATCACAGTGGGTCTTCGTCTGTGCCTGTTTAAAAATGCATCACTGATTGCTGCGGCGGCTGTATTGTGGAGCTGAGGGCCAGCTAAATATGAGAGGAGCGAGAGGGAGGGAGAAGGAGAGCGAGACAGAGAGAGAAATAGAGAGAGGGGGAGAGAGAAAAACACAATGAAAGATTTATGACAGGCATAGGCAGCAGACAGCTGCTTTATCAGACCATTATCAACCAAATCACCCCCTCCAAGAGATCCCATACAAATCACTGCTCAGTCTAGAGCCTAGCAGATCACAGCCTGAATATGCTACCACTCCATCTCTATCCCTGCTTGACTCTGTTATTCCCTTTCTCTCTCTCCATCCTTTGTCTTTCCAGTTTCTGTATCTCTCTCCTTTTCTCTCTTTGTATCTCTCTCCCTCTCTCTATCTATCTCCTTCTCTCATTCTCTCCAATTGAAAAGTTCCTGATTTTCTCTTCTCTCCCTTTCTAACACACTGCCTTTCCTACCTCTCCCACCCCCTCTCTCCCTCTCTCCCTACCTCTCCCCCCCTATGTCCCTCTGCCCCTCTCTCCCTCTTTCCCTACCTCTCCCACCCCCTCTCTCCCTCTCTCCCTACCTCTCCCACCCCCTCTGTCCCTCTGCCCCTCTCTCCCTCTCTCCCTACCTCTCTCACCCCCTCTCTCACCCCCTTTGTCCCTCTGTCCCTACCTCTCCCACCGCCTCTGTCCCTCTCCTCCTCTCTCCCGCTCTCCCTACCTCTTCCACCCCCTCTGTCCCTCTGCCCCTCTCTCCCTCTCTCCCTACCTCTCTCACCCCCTCTGTCCCTCTGCCCCTCTCTCCCTCTCTCCCTACCTCTCCCACCCCCTCTGTCCCTCTGCCCCTCTCTCCCTCTCTCTCTACCTCTCTCACCCCCTCTGTCCCTCTGCCCCTCTCTCCCTCTCTCCCTACCTCTCTCATCCCGTCTGTCCCTCTCGCCCTCTGTCCCTCTATCCCTACCTCTCTCACCCCCTCTGTCCCTCTCTCCCTCTGTCCCTCTATCCCTCTCTCGCCCCTCTCTTCATCTCTCCCTACCTCTCTCGCCCCCTCTCTTCCTCTCTCCCTACCTCTCTCGTCTCTTCTCCCTCTCTCCCTCTCTCCTTTCATTCTCCATCTCCAATTGAAAAGTCCCAGATTTCCTCTCAATCCCTTTCCAATGCAGTTCCCTCCTTCTCTTCGTCCATCCTTCCCTCCCTCCATCCACCCATCCATCCTTCCCTGCCTCTCTTTTTTCACCCATAGGGTTTTCCCCAGTGCCAGTGTATCTCTACAGTGCCCTGCGAAAGTATTCGGCCCCCTTGAACTTTGCGACCTTTTGCCACATTTCAGGCTTCAAACAAAGATATAAAACTGTATTTTTTTTGTGAAGAATCAACAACAAGTGGGACACAATCATGAAGTGGAACGACATTTATTGGATATTTCAAACTTTTTTAACAAATCAAAAACTGAAAAATTGGGCGTGCAAAATTATTCAGCCCCCTTAAGTTAATACTTTGTAGCGCCACCTTTGCTGCGATTACAGCTGTAAGTCGCTTGGGGTATGTCTCTATCAGTTTTGCACATCGAGAGACTGACATTTTTTCCCATTCCTCCTTGCAAAACAGCTCGAGCTCAGTGAGGTTGGATGGAGAGCATTTGTGAACAGCAGTTTTCAGTTCTTTCCACAGATTCTCGATTGGATTCAGGTCTGGACTTTGACTTGGCCATTCTAACACCTGGATATGTTTATTTTTGAACCATTCCATTGTAGATTTTGCTTTATGTTTTGGATCATTGTCTTGTTGGAAGACAAATCTCTGTCCCAGTCTCAGGTCTTTTGCAGACTCCATCAGGTTTTCTTCCAGAATGGTCCTGTATTTGGCTCCATCCATCTCCCATCAATTTGAACCATCTTCCCTGTCCCTGCTGAAGAAAAGCAGGCCCAAACCATGATGCTGCCACCACCATGTTTGACAGTGGGGATGGGAGCACCTTCTTCCACATGTTTGGTGTGTCTCCCAGGTGGCTTGTGGCAAACTTTAAACAACACTTTTTATGGATATCTTTAAGAAATGGCTTTCTTCTTGCCACTCTTCCATAAAGGCCAGATTTGTGCAATATACGACTGATTGTTGTCCTATGGACAGAGTCTCCCACCTCAGCTGTAGATCTCTGCAGTTCATCCAGAGTTATCATGGGCCTCTTGGCTGCATCTCTGATCAGTCTTCTCCTTGTATGAGCTGAAAGTTTAGAGGGACGGCCAGGTCTTGGTAGATTTGCAGTGGTCTGATACTCCTACCATTTCAATATTATCGCTTGCACAGTGCTCCTTGGGATGTTTAAAGCTTGGGAAATATTTTTGTATCCAAATCCGGCTTTAAACTTCTTCACAACAGTATCTCGGACCTGCCTGGTGTGTTCCTTGTTCTTCATGATGCTCTCTGCGCTTTTAACGGACCTCTGAGACTATCACAGTGCAGGTGCATTTATACGGAGACTTGATTACACACAGGTGGATTGTATTTATCATCATTAGTCATTTCGGTCAACATTGGATCATTCAGAGATCCTCACTGGACTTCTGGAGAGAGTTTGCTGCACTGAAAGTAAAGGGGCTGAATAATTTTGCACGCCCAATTTTTCAGTTTTTGATTTGTTAAAAAAGTTTGAAATATCCAATAAATGTCGTTCCACTTCATGATTGTGTCCCACTTGTTGTTGATTCTTCACAAAAAAATACAGTTTTATATCTTTATGTTTGAAGCCTGAAATGTGGCAAAAGGTCGCAAAGTTCAAGGGGGCCGAATAGTTTCACAATGCACTGTATGTAGATCTCTAACCTGCAAGTGGTTCTAATGGATGGCAGTTTCCCCCCCCTCTCTCTCCCCCCCTCCCATTTACCCCCCCCCCCCCCCCCCCTCCCTCCCACTCTCTCTCTAACCCCCTGGTGGAGCGAAACACCTTAGGTGAACAGATACATTTTCTGGCAGTTTGAGATACGCTCGTGACATTTCAATCCAGCATCTGTTTTTATCGTCGCTGATTTAGGAAGAAGGGAGGGAAGGAGGTAAGCACTTTCAGTTCCACGGTGGACAGCATAGTAGCTGAAACAGACGAGATTGCAACCACAGCTGCAGACCCATAAAGAAATGGATCTGTGTGGGCGTGTTGCCCCCAAGTGGTGATATTTAGAATTGTTGCACATTACTGTGGCAGTGCAATCAGCAGGTCACAAGATGAGTGAAATGATCAAGGCTACTGTACGTGCATTTTGGGTAATGTGACCTTTCATAGTACTCAGTAAAATATTTTCATATTCAGATATTCAGAAAACAGGTACTTTGATAGATGAGACTGCGTTCATATTTAAATGCTTGGTTTTAGTGGGGGGCAGATAGACGACATGAAAGAAGCGCATTTTAAGCTTGAGGTGAGAAGAGAGAACTGCGGAAAGAGAGTTTGAGATAACGAGAAGAACTGAAAGAGAGAGATTGAAAGAGAGAGAAAGAGAGAGAAAAGAGAGACAGAGGGTGGAGAGAGAGAAATCACAGGAGACTAAGATAAAGAAGAAGAAACAGACTCAGGGAGCAAATAAGAGATTTTATATACAGACAAACAAATTGAGAAGAGAGAAAAAGAGAGAGAGAGTAAAAAGAAGAAACTGACAGAGAGAACAGAAAGGACAGATGAAGGGAAAGAAACATGGACTTCCAAAACCATGGGAAAGTAGGAGAATGAGAGAAATAAAAAGAGAAGAGAGAGAGATAAAAAGAGAGAGAGACAGAGAGATAGAGAGAGAGTAGATATGAGAGCTTGAGTAAGTGAATTAGGAGAGTGTTGGGGCTGGAGATGAACAGTGGGTAGCCGGAGACAGACAGTGGACAGCCGCCACGGCCGGCCGGCGCTCTGACGCTTTTTAAATTTCATTTGATATGAATTGAATAAGCGCTGCTGATCTCTCTTGGCTCTGGTGTAATTACTGGCAGAACAACGGGGGCATTGTGGAGCCGCGCGACCGTCTAAATGCTCCCCCCCACCCCCGCACCACCACCTAAATGTCCCACCGCTCTCTTCCAGGTCGCCACTGATCTGTCTGAGAATGTCAATTATAGTATCAAATGCCGACCGAGAGAGAGAGAGAGAGAGAGAGAGAGAGAGAGAGAGATGAGTTCAGACTGCAGAGCTTAATAAAAGTGGAAGAGAAAGACCAATACAGAGTGCGAGTGAGGGAAAATGGAAAGAGGACCGCAGAGCTTGAGAGAGAGAAAGAGGGAGGGAGGTTCCGACTGCAGAACTTAAAACGGGGGAGGTGGAATGGGAAGGAAGGGAAGGAGAGGGGGAGAGGGAATGAGTGGGAAGGAGAGGGGAGGAGAGGGAAGGAGAAGGAAGGAGAGGTAGGAAGAGGGAGAGGGAAGGAGAGATGGGAGAGGGAAGGAGAGGTGGGAGAGAGAAGGAGAGGGAAGGAGAGGTGGAGATGGAAGGAGAGGGGGAGAGGGAAGGAGTGGGAAGGAAGGAAGGAAGGAAGGAAGGAAGGAAGGAAGGAAGGAAGGAAGGAAGGAAGGAAGGAAGGAAGGAAGGAAGGAATTAGTGGTGGAGAGAGGGAAGGAGAGGGAAGGAGAGGGAATGAGAGGGGGGAGGCGGGTGGTATGCTGATGAACACTAATCCTCTATTCTATGTTATGGAATGTAGTTATTAAGTAGGAGACATGGCCTGTTATCTGTGTGTGTTGGTCTTCCAGTGGTATTAGTTTCATGTTCTGGTGTATCCCCAACATGGAGGCAAAAGGAGACCTGCAGGAGCCCGAAGCAGGTGTGGGTGTATTGACACAAAATGGTCATCAATCAGCACTCACAATTGGGTGCTGTATAGTTGTCGAAAATGAGGATGCAGATGA
>NC_092164.1:54789077-54804077 GCF_045791955.1 Oncorhynchus clarkii lewisi
TTGTTTGTACGTATTGATATGTAGGCTACATGTGCCTTTAAAAAAAGCGCATGTGGTTCTGTCCTAGAGCTGTTCTTGTCTATTAATGTTCCGTATGATGTCATGTTTCATGTTCTGTGTGGACCCCAGGAAGAGTAGCTGCTGCCTTTGCAACAGCTAATGGGGTTCTTAATAAGATACCAAAACACACACACAGTCGCAGAAACAAACACATGCACACAAGCGCACACACACACAAGCGCACACACACCTTTCGAGACGCCAGTGGAAATGTACTACTGTATTTTCTGGTGTGTTCTTTCTTTCATTAGCCTGTGTCAGCATCTTCCACAGCTCTCATCCCCCTCCTCTCTTCTCTCTGGATATAAAGACTGAAACAGAAAGGAAAAAGGAAGAGTGGAGCTGTTAGGATTTATGTCAGTTGGCCACATGGACACAATATCCTCTTAGCCAGGCACTGGAGTTAGTCTCACTGTCTGATGTTAACAGGATGTTTCCTCACTCTCTCTCTCTTTCTGTTACTCTCCTTTCTTTCCCTGTCTCCTTCTCCTCCCCCTCTACAGTATCTCTCTGTTTCTGTTCATCCCCCTTAAACTGTCTCTGTTTGTCTCTCTCTCTCTCTCTCTCTCTCTCTCTCTCTCTCTCTGTCTGTCTTTCTATTTCTCTGTCTCCCTGTCTCGCTCTCTCTCTTTCTCTCTCACACTCTCTCTCTTCGTCTTTCTCTCACTACTCCTCTGTATCTGCCTGTCTCTCTCTCTCTCTCCTCTCTCTCTCTCTCTCTCTCTCTCTCTCTCTCTCTCTCTCTCTCTATCTCTCTCTCTCTCTTTCTCTCTCACACTCTCTCTCTCTTCCTCTTTCTCTCACTACTCCTCTGTATCTGCCTGTCTCTCTCGCTCTCTCCCTCTCTCTCTCTCTCTCTCTCTCTCTCTCTCTCTCTCTCTCTCTCTCTCTTTCTCTCTCACACTCTCTCTCTTCGTCTTTCTCTCACTACTCCTCTGTATCTGCCTGTCTCTCTCTCTCTCTCCCTCTCTCTCTCTCTCTCTCTCTCTCTCTCTCTCTCTCTCTCTCTCTCTCTCTCTCTCTCTTCTCTCTCTCACTCTCTCTCTCTTCCTCTTTCTCTCACTACTCCTCTGTATCTGCCTGTCTCTCTCGCTCTCTCTCTCTCTCTCTCTCTCTCTCTCTCTCTCTCTCTCTCTCTCTCTCTCTCTCTCTCTCTCTCTCTCTCTCTCTCTCTCTCTCTCTCTCTCTCTCTCTCTCTCTCTCTCTCTCTCTCTTTCTCTCTCACACTCTCTATGTCTGAGTTCAGGGTTTGGCACCTAATCCTCTTCCCAGTCTGACTAGCACAATAACACAGACCAGTGAGCCGAGGACACACTCACTCAGAGACAGAAAGAGACACACACTCACAAACACACACAGACACGTATACACATAATGCCAGGCTTTGCTTTATGCTATCATTGCAGGAGAGTGATAGTCATTGTATCTTCTCTCAAGCAGTGCTATATTGACATCCAGGATTAACTCAATTTGACATTCTCAATGTGTTTTGCTACTCTGCGGGGGTGTGTGTGTGTGTGTGTCCTTAAGCTTGTAGATGCCATCCCAGCGTGAACAAGTGCCTCCTTCCGCCCCTCTCTGTCTCTCATTCTCCTCCTTCTCTGTCCCTCCTCTCATTCTCTCCTCCTTCCCTTCCCTTTCCCTCTTCTCATTCTCTCCTCCTTCCCTTTCCCTCTTCTCATTCTCTCCTCCTTCTCTTTCCCTCATTTCATTCTCTCCTCCTTCTCCTTCCCTCCTCTCCTTCTCATTCCCTCCTCTCATGCAGAGGAGCATGGGAAAGAAGATCTAGATTCCATACACACATTAGCCCTCACACTGCTTCTGATGGAGAGAGAGGGAGGGAGGGAGGGAGGGAGGGAGGGAGGGAGGTGTAGAGGACTGTACTATTGACACCAGGCAGGATGGGGCAATTGACTCATGCTGGATATGCCAAATCCTGACTCTGCTTGACATTTTTCCACTCCTAAATCGTTCAGTGTTGGTGATCACGATTTGGTCGTCTGCTGCAATAGCCCATCCATGACGAGGATCGTCGAGTCGTGCTGTTAGCTTGCCCTCTTACCATTTTCTTTCGACCTCTCTCATCAACAAGCTGTTTTTTGTTTGATGCAACATTCTCGGGGTACCCTTGTCACTGTCTTTTCTGAGACACGGGGTGTGTCGTGCCTGGCACCGACGATCATACCCTTCTCAAAGTCAAACAGTACCTGAATATCGCAATGCCTATCTGCCTGCTTTATAAAGCAGGCTACAGCCACGTGACTCACTGTCTGTAGTAGTAATCCATTCTGGTATACCTAATAAACTGACCAGGGAGTGTAGTCCCCTCTAGCTTAACATCACACAACTATTGAGGGAGGGAGGGGGAGAGAGTGAGAGAAAGCGAGAGAGAGAGAGAGAGAGAGAGAGAGAGAGAGAGAGAGAGAGAGAGGGAGAGAGAGAGAAGGGTGAGACAGCGATGCAGTATGAGCCCCACCCTCTTCAACATAGTATATATGAATTGGCGAGGGCACTAGAACTGTCTGCAGCACCTAGCTTCACCCTACTGGACTCAGAAATCAAATGTCTACTGTTTGCTGATGATCTGGTGCTTCTATCCCCAATGAAGGGCCTACAGCAGAATCTAGATCTGCTGCACAGATTCTGTCAGACTTAGGCCCTGACAGTGAATCTCAATAAGACACAAATAATGGTGTTCCAAAAAATATTCAATAGCCAAGACAACAAATACAAATTCTATCTCGACACTGTTACCATAGATCACAAAAATAATTACATCTACCATGGCCTCAACATCAACACCACAGGTTACTTTCACAAGGCTGTGAATGATCTAACAGACAAGGCAAGAAGGGCCTTCTATGCCATCAAAGGAACATAAAACTTAACATCCCAATTAGAATTTGGCTAAAATACTTCAATCAGTTATCGAGCCCATTGCCCTCTATTGTTGTGAGGTCAAGGGGTGAACTCACCAACCAAGAATTCACTAAATGGGACAAACACCCAATAGAGACTTCGCATGCAGAATTCTGCAAATAATCTACTTTGTGTACAACGCAAAACCCAAAGCAATGCATGCAGAGCAGAATTAGGACCATACCCACTAGTTATCAAAATCCAGAAGGAACAGGAAAGGATGCCCAAAATGAACAGATATACATCTGGTCATTTATTTTCCCTTTCATACTTCAACAACACTGTACATGGCCAATAATTGAACATTTGAATTGTCTATATTCTTTTCAAACGTTTGTGACTGTAATGTTTCCCTTTTGTTAATTGTCTATTCCATTTTCTTTGTCAATGTACACATGTGTTTCCCATTGCAAATAAAGCCCTTTGAATTGAATTGAATTGAATTGAATTGAATTGAATTGAATTGAATTGAATTCAGAAAGTAAACTAAGTAACGTTCTGTCTGAAGCTACTTCTGAAGCCAAAAAGTAAAAGACAACCATCTCTAGATACTTTTGTCATATAAAGCTAAGTAAATAAGGCTACTAAGCTACCAAGCTGCTAGAACAGAACAGACCTGGCTGCAATTTTTATGTGAAGTGAGATGTGTGAAAACTCTTGAGCCCACCCAGCAACGGCCTTTGAAGCCCCCTACTCCATGACTTCCCCCTGTGCAGATGTCATCACAGTACAGTATGGATATTGGATATTAAAAATAACACTGCACAGAATATGGTGGAAAACTGCATGATTATGTTAAAATACTTTTATTGCATCAAATGGTTGTTTTATGCAACATCATAGAGTATTCTTACAACTACTGTGTGTGTGTTCTACTGAGGATGGGTCTCTGGGAGATAACACTGACAGGAGATTTATGGTGTATTTTGGGTGATACAACCTAAAGAAACCGCATTCCAGAGCATAAGTTAATGCTTCTGTTCTATATGGTACCAGGGAGAGATGACCCCAGGGCCAGACCATGGTCTGTACACAAGATGACTGTTTTACAGCATATACTGTCTGCTGTGAATTATAGCTATCTTTCATACAAATCTTAACCTTGTGACCATTCTATATATCTGTTGTTGGTCATGTAGGCTGAAAGGGGTGTATCTTGGCTATAAAAGACCTTTGTAGTTTTGTCTCGGGGCTCTCAACGAATCATGTGAGGGTGATTCGTTGACCAGCCATCACTATTGCAAAGCTTTCACTAATAAAGATTTAGTTTAAGTATTAAGTAACTCTGACTTGTGTGATAACTTTGTCTCTCCTCAGTTGATAATACAGAAATGAACCACCACAGGAATGAACCACCACAGGAATGAACCACCACAGAAATGAACCACCACAGAAATGAACCACCACAGAAATGAACCACCACAGGAATGAACCACCACAGGAATGAACCACCACAGGAATGAACCACCACAGAAATGAACCACCACAGAAATGAACCACCACAGAAATGAACCACCACAGGAATGAACCACCACAGGAATGAACCACCACAGGAATGAAGCACCACAGGAATGAACCACCACAGAAATGAACCACCACAGGAATGAACCACCGCAGGAATGAACCACCACAAGAAGGAACCACCACAGGAATGAACCACCACAGGAATGAACCACCACAGAAATGAACCACCACAGAAATGAACCACCACAGGAATGAACCACCACAGGAATGAACCACCACAGGAATGAACCACCACAGAAATGAACCACCACAGAAATGAACCACCACAGAAATGAACCACCACAGGAATGAACCACCACAGGAATGAACCACCACAGGAATGAAGCACCACAGGAATGAACCACCACAGAAATGAACCACCACAGGAATGAACCACCGCAGGAATGAACCACCACAAGAAGGAACCACCACAGGAATGAACCACCACAGAAATGAACCACCACAGAAATGAACCACCACAGAAATGAACCACCACAGAAATGAACCACCACAGGAATGAACCACCACAGAAATGAACCACCACAGAAATGAACCACCACAGAAATTAACCACCACAGAAATTAACCACCACAAAAATTAACCACCACAAAAATTAACCACCACAGAAATTAACCACCACAGAAATTAACCACCACAGGAATGAACCACCACAGGAATGAACCACCACAGGAATGAGTACAAGGACAATCCAGAGTATTATTAACCCATTCACAACCCCCCCTCCCATATATTTTCTGTGTTTTACATCTTTTCTGCTACATATACATACATTTTACATAAACACTTTACATACCACATTTTACATACATTGTATTTTATATAAAGCAATTACATAATAATTTATTTAACCAGGTAGGCCAGTTGAGAACAAGTTCTCATTTACAACTGTGACCTGGCCAAGATAAAGCAAAGCAGTGCGACACATACAACAACACAGAGTTACACATGGAATAAACAAACATACAGTCAATAACACAATAGAAAGGTCTATACAGCGTGTACAATTCTAGTAAGATTAGGGAGGTAAGGCAATAAATAGGCCATAGTAGCAAAATAATTACAATTTAGCAATTAAACACTGGAGTGATAGATGTGCAGAAGACGAATGTGCAGGTAGAGACACTGGGTTGCAAAAGAGCAAAACAGTAAATAACAGTATGGGGATGAGGTAGTTGGGTGGGCTATTTACAGATGGGGATGAGATAGTTGGGTGGGCTATTTACAGGTGGGCTATTTAGAGGTGCAATGGTCGGGTACGCGGCTCTGACAGCTGATGCTTAAAGTTAGTGAGTGAGATGTAAGTCTCCAGCTTCAGTGATTTTTGCAATACGTTCCAGTCATTGGCAGCAGAGAACTGGGAGGAAAGCAGCCAAAGGAAGTGTTGGTATTGGGAGTGACCAGTGAAATATACCTGCTGGAGCAGTGCTACGGGTGGGTGCTGCTATGGTGACCAGTGAGCTGAGATAGGGCAGGACTTTACCAAGCAAAGACTTATAGATAACCTGGAGCCAGTAGGTTTGGCGACGAATAAGAAGCGAGGGCCAGCCAACGAGAGCATACAGGTCGCAGTGGTGGGTAGTATGGGGCTTTGGTGACAAAACGGATGGGACTGTGATAGACTACACCCAATTTGTTGAGTAGAGTGTTGGAGGCTATTTTATAAAGGACATCGCCAAAGTCGAGGATCGGTAGAATAATCAGTTTTACGAGGGAATGTTTGGCAGCATGAGTGAAGTATTCATTGTTGCAAAATAGGAAGCTGATTGTAGATTTAATTTTGGATTGGAGATGTTTGATGTGAGTCTGGAAGGAGAGTTTACAGTCTAACCAGAAACCTAGGTATTTGTAGTTGTCCACATATTGTAAGTCAGAACCGTCCAGAGTAGTGATGCTAGAGCTTCTCTAGACAGGCGGGCAGGTGCTGGCAGCGATCGGTTGAAGAGCATGCATTTAGTTTTGCTTGCCTTTACGAGCAGTTGGAGGCCACGGAAGGAGTGTTGTATGCCATTGAAGCTTGTCTGTTAATTAATTGTTTGTTAATTAACACAGAACCATTCCATTGCAGATTTTGCTTTATGTTTTGGATCATTGTCTTGTTGGAAGACAAATCTCCATCCCAGTCTCAGGTCTTTTGCAGACTCCATCAGGTTTTCTTCCAGAATGGTCCTGTATTTGGCTCCATCCATCTTCCCATCAATTTTAACCATCTTCCCTGTCCCTGCTGAAGAAAAGCAGACCCAAACCATGATGCTGCCACCACCATGTTTGACAGTGGGGATGGTGTGTTCAGGGTGATGAGCTGTGTTGCTTTTACGCCAAACATAACGTCTTGCATTGTTGCCAAAAAGTTCAATTTTGGTTTCATCTGACCAGAGCACCTTCTTCCACATGTTTGGTGTGTCTCCCAGGTGGCTTGTGGCAAACTTTAAACGACACTTTTTATGGATATCTCTAAGATATTTCAAACTTTTTTAACTGAAAAATGGCTTTCTTCTTGCCACTCTTCCATAAAGGCCAGATTTGTGCAATATACGACTTATTGTTGTCCTATGGACAGAGTCTCCCACCTCAGCTGTAGATCTCTGCAGTTCATCCAGAGTGATCATGGGCCTCTTGGCTGCATCTCTGATCAGTCTTCTCCTTGTATGAGCTGAAAGTTTAGAGGGACGGCCAGGTCTTGGTAGATTTGCAGTGGTCTGATACTCCTTCCATTTCAATATTATCGCTTGCACAGTGCTCCTTGGGATGTTTAAAGCTTGGGAAATCTTTTTGTATCCAAATCCGGCTTTAAACTTCTTCACAACAGTATCTCGGACCTGCCTGGTGTGTTCCTTGTTCTTCATGATGCTCTCTGCGCTTTTAACGGACCTCTGAGACTGTCACAGTGCAGGTGCATTTATACGGAGACTTGATTACACACAGGTGGATTGTATTTATCATCATTAGTCATTTAGGTCAACATTGGATCATTCAGAGATCCAATGCTCTCCATCCAACCTCGAGAATCTGTGGAAAGAACTGAAAACTGCTGTTCACAAATGCTCTCCATCCAACCTCACTGAGCTCGATCTGTTTTGCTGAAAAAATTTCAGTCTCTCGATGTGAGAGAGTTTGCTGCAGGGGCTGAATAATTTTGCACGCCCAATTTTTCAGTTTTTGATTTGTTAAAAAGGTTTGAAATATCCAATAAATGTCGTTCCACTTCATGATTGTGTCCCACTTGTTGTTGATTCTTCACAAAAAAATACAGTTTTACATCTTTATGTTTGAAGCCTGAAATGTGGCAAAAGGTCGCGAAGTTCAAGGGGGCCGAATACTTTCGCAAGGCACTGTATGTGAACTCTTGGATTTAATAACTGGTTGACCGTCCTTTGGCAGCAATAACTACAACCAAATGTTTTCTGTAGTTGCGGATCAATCAGACACAACGGCCAGAGGGAATTTTGGAAAATTCCTCTTTACAAAACTGTGTCAGTTCAGCAATATTCTTGGGATGGCTGGTGTGAACCTCTCTCGAGGTCATGCCACAGCATCTCAACTGGGTTGAGGTCAGGACTGACTGGCCGTATTTTCTTCTGTTGAAGCCATTTTGTTGTTGATTTACTTCTGTGTTTTGGGTCGTTGTCCTGTTGCATAATCCAACTTCTGTTGAGCTTCAATTGGCGGACAGATAGCCTTACATTCTCCTGCAAAATGTCTTGATGAACGTGGGAATTCATTTTTCCATTGATGATGGCAAGCTGTCCAGGCCCTGAGGCAGCAAAGCAGCCTCAAACCATGATGCTCTCTCCACCATACTTTACAGTTGGGATTAGGTTTTGATGTTGGTGTGCTGTGCCACATAGTGTTGTGTGTTCCTTCCAAACAACTCGACTTTAGTTTAATCAGTCCACAGAATATTTTGCCAGTAGTGCTGTGAACATCCAGGTGCTCTTTTGCGAACTTCAGACATGCATCAATGTTTTTTTTTGGACAACAGTGGTTTCTTCCGTGGTGTCCTCACATGAACACCATTCTTGTTTAGTGTTTTAAGTATCGAACACAGAGGTGTTAGCATGTTCCAGAGATTTCTGTAAGTCTTTAGCTGACACTCTAGGATTCTTCTTAACCTCATTGAGCATTCTGCGCTGTGCTCTTGGAGTCATCTTTGCAGGACGGCCACTCCTAGAGAGAGTAGCAACAGTATTAAACTTACTCCGTTCATAGACAATTTGTCTTTGCACTCTAAAAAGTAAAGGTTCCAAGAATATCCTTTAGGGGGTTCTTCAAATTGAAACTGTGGGGGAACCAATATCAGCTCTTCAAAGAACCCTTGAATAAGGTTATTCGAAGAACCTTTTATGGGAACCACTATAAACTGACAGTATTGTAGACTTGATGCTAAATACTGATTTGTTTTGCTTTAGTGTGTGTGTGTGTGTGTGTGTGTGTGTGTGTGTGTGTGTGTGTGTGTGTGTGTGTGTGTGTGTGTGTGTGTGTGTGTGTGTGTGTGTGTGTGTGTGTGTGTGTGTGTGTCCAACGACCACTTGTCCAACAACCACTTGGTTATGTTAGGAAGTTTGCCATCTTTATGACCGGCCCTAGTAACTTCACCCCAACTTCTCTTATCCCCAGAACACAGTAACTTAATTAAGAACATATGTGTTTATCTGAAATTTTTGTGAAAAATACAGCCCTATTAGAACCCCAAGTCCCATGGGGACGTCCTCTAGGGCGTGGATGTTCTCCCCATGAAAGGCCAGCGGGATTTCACTCTCATGGTGAAATGGAGATCTGCCGATGTGCAGTAAAGGAGTGGGGAGCAGTGAAATCTGTGTCAGCAAAAGAAAGAAAAGATACAGTTTTATTTTACCAGGTAAGTCGACTGAGAACACATTTTTATTTACAGCAATGACCTGGGGAATAGTTACAGGGGAGAGGAGGGGGATGAATGAGCCAATTGTAATACATATACAACCAACAAAGAACGTAACAAATGTTCCGCTGTAGTTTTATAGAAGCACGCACACTTATGTTTATGAAGAAACAGATTATTTGTGCATAGGCATACCTTGTCATGGACATAAAGGCCACTCGGGTTCCCATTGGTCAAGAGCAGGATCGCTGCTGTGGTCTCCAGTCCTAGTAAACTAAAGCAATGATCTTACTACACTTGCTAATTTTCTTACAAAATACATTAGAGAAAGGGAAGGAATAAGAGCAAATACACCTGTGTGCCTCATCTGTATTGTCCTTCAGGGACAGTCGAAATAGCAGGATGATGTCCTCACCCCTGCCCCGCCTCTCTACCTATGCTAGTCCTTGAATTATCCTTTTGTCTATATCCATTCCATGGACTTGATTCATTTCTGAGAAGATCTGAAAATATAATTTGCACACATTGGTATGGATCATCACCGGGGAATGGATCATCACTGGAGGCTCCGGGCCATGGATCATCACTGGAGGCTCCGGGCCATGGATCATCACTGGAGGCTCCGGGCCATGGATCATCACTGGAGGCTCCGGGCCATGGATCATCACTGGAGGCTCCGGGCCATGCATCATCACTGGAGGCTCCGGGCCATGGATCATCACTGGAGGCTCCGGGGCATGGATTATCACTGAAGGCTTCGTGCCATGGATCATCACTGGAGGCTCCGGGCCATGGATCATCACTGGAGGCTCCGGGCCATGGATCATCACTGGATGACGTACCAGGCTGGAGACACGCACTGGAGGCCGGGTGCATGGAGCTGGCACAGGATATACTGGACAGTGGAGGAGCACTGGAGGTCTGGAGCGTAGAGCTGGCACAACCCATCCTGGCTAGATGCTCACTTTAGCCCGGCAAGTGCTGGGCGCTGGCACAGGACGCACTGGGCTGTGAAGGCGCACTGGAGACATGGTGTGTAGAACCGGCACACATTGTATCGGAACGGTGACACACACTTCAGGGCGAGTGCGTGGAGGAGACACAGGACGCACCGGACTGGGGAGGCGCACCAGAGGCCAGATGCGTGAAAACGGTGCATATGACACCGGACTGGTGTCACGCTCCTCAGCACGCCCGCTCTGCAGCGCTCTCAACGCCAACACCTCTCTCCGGAATCTTTCGTCGAGTTCCTCACTCAACTCAACTGACTGGCTCTGGTTCACCCCTCGGCTCTGCCGACCACTCTGTGTGCCCCCCCCAAAAAATGTTTGGGGCTGCCTCTCGGGCTTCCGTCGTGGTTGCGAACCTCGGAGTCGTCGTTGATCCTCCTTCCCCTACTTCCATGGCAGGGTCTTGTCCCCTGCCATAACCTCCTCCCATGTCCATGATGTCCCCACTCCCTTCTCTCCCGGGCCCAGGATCCCTGCTCCTCCTGGCCACGCTGCTTGGTCCTTTGGTGGTGGGATCTTCTGTTACGCTCATCATTTGAATGAGGAGACCAAGGTGCAGAGTGGTAGGCAAACATCTTACTTTTATTAAAATGAACACCGAAAAACAACAAAATACAAAACGAACGTAAAGTTCTGCAGGCTACACAACAACTATACAAAATCAAGATCCCACAAACTAAGGTGGAAAAAAGGCAGCCTAAGTATGATCCCCAATCAGTGACAACGATTGAGAGGTGCCCCTGATTGGGAACCATACCAGGCCAACATACAACATAGATTACCCACCCTAGTCACACCCTGACCTAACCAAATAGAGAATAAAAAAGCTCTCTAAGGTCAGGGCGTGACAACCTTTGGATATGTGTCAACAGCAACCTTGGAAAAATCCTCTGCATTATCATTAACAACAGACTTGAACATTTCCTCAGTGAAGACATTGTACTGAGAAAATGTAAAATTGGCTTTTTACCAAATTATTGTACGACAGACCGCATATTCACCCTATACACCCTAAATGAGAAACAAACAAACAAAACAAAGGCAAAGTCTTCTCGTGCTTTGTAGATTTCCAAAAATCGTTTGACTCAATTTGGCATGAGGGTCTGCTATACAAATTGATGGAAAGTGGTGTTGGGGGGGAACACAAGACATTATAAATTCAATTTACACAAACAACAAGTGTGCAATTAAAATTTGCAAAAAATACACACATTTCTTTCCACAGGGCAGTGGGGTGAGACAGGGATGCAGCTTGAGCCCTCTTCAACATTTCAGCTAATTGGCGAGGGCACTAGAACAGTCTGCAGCACCCGGCCTCACCCTAATAGAATCTGAAATCGAATGTCTACTGTTTGCTGATGATCTGCTGCTTCTGTCCCCAACCAAGGAGGACCTACAGCAGCACCTAGATCTTCTGCACAGATTCTGTCAGACCTGGGCCCTGAGAGTAAATCACAGTAAGACAACAATAATGGTGTTCCAAAAAAGGTCAAGTTTCTATGACCACAAATACAAATTATATTGAGACACTAGAACACAAAAAACACAATACATACCTCAGCCTAAAAGTCAGCGCCACACGTAACTCCCACAATGCTGTGAACAATCTGAGAGACAAGGCAAGAAGGATATTCTACGCAATCAAAATAAACATAAAATTCGACATCCCTAATTAGGATCTCGCTAAAAAATACTTGAAGCAGTTATATAACCCATTGCCCTTAATGGTTGTGAGGTCTGGGGTCCGCTCACCAACCAAGCATTCACAAAATGGGACAAATACCAAATTGAGACTCTGCATGCAGAATTCTGCAAAAACATCCTCCGTGTACAATGCAGAACACCAAGTAATACATGCAGAGGAGAATTACGCCGATACACGATAATTATCAAAATCCAGAAAAGAGCGGTTAAATTCTACAACCACCTAAAAGGAAACGATTCCCAAACCATCCACCATCCTTAACAAAACCATCACCCACAGAGAGATTAAGCTGGAGAAGAGTCCCCTGAGCAAGCTGGTCCTGGGGCTCTGTTCACAAACACAGAAAGACCCCATAGAGCTCCAAGACAGCAACACAATTAGAACCAACCAAATCATGAGAAAACAAAAAAAATAATTACTTGACACACAAAAAAACATTGCAAACTAGAATGCTATTTGGCCCTAAACAGAGAGTACACAGTGGCAGAATACCTGACCACTGTGACTGACCCAAACTTAAGGAAGCCTTGCTATTGTTAGAGGCCGCCATAGGCAGAACTGGCTCTCAAGAGAAGACAGGCTATGTGCACACTGCCCACAAAATGAGGTGGAACTTGAGCTGCACTTCCTAACCTCCTGCCAAATGTATAACCATATTAGAGGCACATATTTACCTCAGATTACACAGACCCACAAAGAATTAGAAAACACACCCGATTTTGATAAACTCACATATCTATTGGGTGAAATACTACAATGTGCCATCTGTAACGTCTGCTTCCAACTCACACCCTCAAACATCTAGATCCCCTGAACACAGTTCACTCTCCAGATCCCAATCACCTGAATTCTAATCACCTGTTCACACACCTGTATGTCATTATCACACACTATTTAGTTCAGTTCTTTGCACCCCATCACTGTGAGGTATTGTTTGTTTTGTGACATACGTCTTTCAGAGCTCTGATTTTCGCCCTGATTTAATCCTCCCGTGTATGATAGTTTTTGCCTGCCTCACTAATGACGCCTTTTGTCTATTCCCTGCCTGGATTTCCTGTTACCTGTTGCCTGATCTCCCGGACGACGTTACTAGTCTTTTCCCTGCCTGTACTGTTGCCCTTTTGGACCCCCTGTGTATGACCTTCTGCCTGTCCCTGGACCCAGCTACCTGCCTCCTCTTGTGTATGACCTTCTGCCTGTCCCTGGACCCAGCTACCTGCCTCCTCCTGTGTATGACCTTCTGCCTGTCCCTGGACCCAGCTACCTGCCTCCTCCTGTGTATGACCTTCTGCCTGTCCCTGGACCCAGCTACCTGCCTCCTCCTGTGTATGACCTTCTGCCTGCCCCTGGACCCAGCTACCTGCCTCCTCCTGTGTATGACCTTCTGCCTGCCCCTGGGCCCAGCTACCTGCCTCCTCCTGTGTATGACCTTCTGCCTGCTCCTGGACCCAGCTACTTGCCTCCTCCTGTGTATGACCTTCTGCCTGTCCCTGGACCCAGATACCTGCCTCCTCCTGTGTATGACCTTCTGCCTGCCCCTGGACCAAGCTACCTGCCACCTCCTGTGTATGACCTTTTGCCTGTCCCTGGACCCAGCTACATGCCTCCTCCTGTGGTCCTTTGCAATAAACACCTGCTGCACCCTGCGCTTGAATCCAGCTCTGTCTCCCCTTGTGTTCATTACACATCACAACAGCAAGATTTGTGACCTGTTGCCACAAGAAACGGGCAACCAGTCAAGAACAAACACCATTGTAAATACAACCCATGTTTATGTTGATTTATTTTCCCTTTTGTACTTTAACTATTTGCACGTCATTATAACACTGTAGTTAGCCATATTATGACATTGACATGTCTCTGTTCCTTTGAAACTTGTGTAATGTTTACTGTTCCTTTTTTTCACTTTTGTAATTATCTATTTCACTTGCTTTGGCGATGGAAACATGTTTCCCATGACAATAAAGCCCTTTGAATTGTAAAAAAGGGGGAGAGAGACAGAGAAAGAAACAAAGTGTTAGAGAGGCAGACTTCACACAGAATGCTGTGTTGTGTCCTGGAGTGCCCCCTATGATGCCCTCTGATTCCCAGACAGTTTATTGGTCCAATACCATGTGACCATGTGACCTATAGGGACCATGATGTCTTTACTCAGTCTCCAGCTGATAGCACTTCTTAGTTGTCTTAGGGAAACTTTTTTTTTAGAAATCATGGTGGTAATTGGAAAAACCAGGAAGAGCACTCAGAGGTACTATAGACTGATTAAACTTGATTGCCTATTTAATTCACTTAATTACTGTGAGTCTGGGTGAGTGTAATACCAAAGGGTCCCTCGTGCGGTGGAGGGCCACTTGCAGCCATTTGAGTCTAACTGATTTAGTGTTGGAAAGGCACAGAGGAAAGTCTCCGCAATGGTACCCTATCCCCTGTATAGTACACTATATGGTCCTGGGCTATGGTCAAAAGTAGTGCACTATACGGGAATTTAGGGCCATTTCAATCTACCAAATAAATAACACGCACACACACACATCATCTCTGATGCCAGAATGTGGTCTAGATTACAATAAAAACAGTCTGAACAGGAAAGGATCAAAAGGTATTGTCTTAAACATGTCAGTTCCTTTTACAGGCACAGTGGGAGTGAAACATGCTTTGAGTCAGGGCAAAGTCCTCTGAAACCCATTCCTAGCCCTGGGTTATATGACATAATATGGTATAAGGTTAGGGGTTAGGGAAAATGGGATTTTGAATGGGAATCAATTGTTTGGTGCCCACAAGGATAGTAAAATAAATGTGTGTGTGTGTGTGTGTGTGGGGGGGGGGGGGTGCTCACACTTCCATATCTATGTGTGATGGAGAAAGCTAAAGGGGAGAGGTTGAAGATGAATGGAAAAAGAGAGAGAATGTGCTTAGGAAGTTAGATT
>NC_092164.1:54809077-54856577 GCF_045791955.1 Oncorhynchus clarkii lewisi
GCCGATTAAACTCAACTCCACAATTTATCATGGAGTTGAGCGTCGACTAGTGTGGGCGAACTGAAGCTTTTTATTAACATCTATTGATTTCAGCACTCAAAGAATATTCTTTAAAAAACATAATTTTATGTGACATCGGGTGCTCCAGTCCGCCCACACTAGTCGCCCCTCAACTCCGTCATAAATCGTGGAGTTGAGTTTAGTCGGCTACCAAGTGGGACTGTTGGCGCACGCAATATTCAATACACAGTAGCCTTACAATATGAGGGGAAAGCAAAACGGAATGTAGCTAGTTGTGTAGTGGCAGCTTAATCCACGTATAGATTTGGTTGAAAAGTGAACGTGTGTAACTGCGCATAGGTCACAGCTGGCTTTCTCGTTAAGTCTAGTTTCACATGGTGGCTGCCCATGCTTTATGCCCAAGGGATAATAAATATCTCTGCATTCAGAGACGTGTGGTTTTGGCACGTGGATTTAAGGGACAATCACGTCTGAAATGTCAAAGTGGAAAGTTCTCATGCAACAGGTTGATCAAATTAAGATCTTACATTATTATGTTCACGAATCGCATATGGATAACCAATTCTATGCAGCTCAACCAAAACGCGGAGCAAATCTTTACAGGGATGGAATGGATTTGTATAATGTCCACTATGCTTTTTCTACTGCCTTGAGGCACCTGATTATCTGTTGCTTCTAGAATTAACTCACATTGGAAACTTGCCTGATGTCAACATAAGAGACTATATATTTCTCTCGTGACCCCATATTCCAACGTGGTCTCATAGCATTTCGTATTATACTAACCTTATTATTCTGTACATAAATTATATGTTACATTTTGTATGATATGTGTTAATTTGTGGATGTCCATCATGCATTTCGTATGATATGCTATGAATGCAATTTGTACAATATGTTACGAATTGCAATTCATACAATATGTTATGAATTTGCAAAAATGTATGACATGTTACGTATTCCAATTTGTCGTGGCTAACATTAGCTAGGTGGCTAATGCTAACATTAGCTAGCTGGCTAACTTTAGCCCTAGGGTTAGTTCTTCAGGTCATGTTTAAGGTTAGGAGTTAGGTTAAAGGGTTAGGGGAAGGGTTACCTAAAATGGTTTAGGTTAGGGGAAAGGTTGGCTAAAAGGGTTAAGTTTAGGGGAAGGGTTAGCTAACATGCTAAATAGTTGCAAAGTAGCTCAAAAGTAGTAAGTAGTTGCAAAGTTGCTAATTAGCTAAACTTATAAAGTTGTCCATGATGTGATTCGAACACACAACTTTTGGGTTGCTAGATGTTTGGGTTATATCCTTTAGTAACTTATCTTAAGTAACCTATCTTATGTAACCATACCAAACGTAACATGTCATACTAATTTGAGTGGCCCTGATTTATGTTTACTATTTTAAGTATAGTCTATGAGACCCGTGTGTATTATTCCCCTCCTGCATCGGTTGGCTGTAGTGCTTTGGCCTTTTCAAATAGCAACGGTTTAGTCAAGCCTCAAACCCTTCCCTTGAGGTTGAACAACGCAATGGAAAACATGTGTGAATGTGATGTCAGCCAACCTAAAAGGGTACTTTTTACACATGAGTTGAAAATTAGAGACAGAGTTCTAGCAAAAATCTAGTTTATTCTGCAGGCCTAGAAGTGGAGCGATGGTAGGCCCATGCGGTAGACTTCAGTTACAGCAACCATTTTTACACGCACACACACATTGTCTACTTTTATTCAATTTTTTTGTAGCTTTACCCCTTTTTCTCACCAATTGGTTGTTACAATCTTGTCCCATCGCTGCAACTCCCGAACAGACTCGGGAGAGGCGGAGGTTGAGAACCATGCGTCCTCTGAAACACGACCCTGCCAAACCGCACTACGTCTTGACACACTGCTTGCTTATCCTGAAAGCCAGTCGCACCAATGTGTCAGAGGAAACACCATACAACTGGCGACCGTGTTAGCGTGCAAACCCTCCCCTAACCCAGATAACGCTGGGGCAATTGTGTGCCAACACATGGGTCTCCCTGTTGCGGCTGGCTGTGACACGGCCCGGGATCAAACCCAGATTTGTAGTGACGGATCAAGCACTGAAATGCAGTGCCTTAGACCGCTGCGCCTCTCGGGGGCCTAGAAATATGTTAAATGACCAGAAAATATCACGTGGCCCATTATATTAGGCTATGTGTATTACTGGGCTGTAGTTTGAAGAGAGCACAGTTCGAGAGACTTGCACTTTGAGTTACTTTATATTTATTCAGACGGAGACAAATATGAGTGATCAATATTTATTTATTGGCAGTGATGTAAACTATAACCTAATCTTATTTAGGAAGCACATTTTCTTGGAAAGATAACTGCCCAGTGCCCATGCATAGGCTATAACCTACTCTATTTAACTGATACCACACACGCCTGATCTCGCTGGTGAACTTGAAGCAGCAAGAATGATGAGATCAATACTTGCACTCGCTACGTTTTGCGTATAGTATACAGCCTACCTTTTAGGAGGATGATTAGCATATAGGATATAGCCTACCTTTTAGGAGGATGATTAGCATATAGGATATAGCCTACCTTTTAGGAGGATGATTAGCATATAGGATATAGCCTACCTTTTAGGAGGATGATTAGCATATATGATATAGCCTACCTTTTAGGAGGATGATTAGCATATATGATATAGCCTACCTTTTAGGAGGATGATTAGCATATAGGATATAGCCTACCTTTTTGGAGGACAATTAGCAGGCAGAGACAAATAAATGGGTCATGAAAATGTATTGAAAATGAAAACATGTTGGTCCCGCGCTACAGACGGCTATATCGGTCCGCTAATACAGGACTAGTAAAGGCCCAGTGCACTGCTTTTGTGAAGAAATGTGTTTTATGTACTATAATTTTTTATTCATATTTTTCAGGGGGGGGGGGGGTTCCAGGACACTCAGCACCCCTACTTCCCATGGCCTCCACTTCTTTCCATGATCAATATTTATTTACAGACACTGTAGCAAACTAATGTCTAATCACATTTTATTTCATTGCCTTACAAAGATCACTGCCACGTGATTCTCAGCCAGTGCATAGGCAGCCTACTCTATTTCATTAAGACCACATATATAGGTACTAGGTGCACTTGATCTCACACACCTAACTAGTCGAGAAAAGGTAGGCTACTTAACTTGAAGCAGCGAATGCTGAGAGTGTGTGAATAATGCAACAAAGATGTCCCTTTAATGCAATAGGATAAAGCATACAGAAAAAAAAAATCCAAATTATTTGCTGGACTTCAAAAATGTTTTTTATCCCAAAGTTGACTGTCTGAACAACAATCCAACCGCAGTATGAAAAATGCCAACTGTGCTGCAATGATCTCTGGTGGGACCCGCAGACATGTCTATGTTTGTTAGACTATGCAAAATTGCAAAATTCTCAAAACAATTGTTCCCAGTATCCTTGCATTTCAAAGTGCAATTTAAGACAGAATGTGATATTTACAGAGCATTTCCCTGACTCAATAGCTACTTGATAGAACTACTAAAGATGCACTGTCGAACGTTTGTATAATTTCAGCCAGTCGAAAGTATCGCTTGAGAGGCGAAAGTGGTCCCCGGAAATTGTGCACTATGTCACATATGTGCAGAAATGTGCATCAAGTCATAACTCTATCTCTCTCTCTCTCTGCTGTGCCCATTGAGCTGTTGGGCCCGTCCTGCACCTTATTGGATAAAGGTGGGCAGGCTTTTGCCAGCAGTCACTCTAATGACGAGGGCTGAAGCTCATTGGCTTAATCTCAAATTACTAGGGCTGGCGCATGTGGGGGAAAATGTAGCGAAAATGGCGCTGCACAGTAATTCTGCTCATAGATTATGCATGTATGAACTGCACATTGACACATCCAGCCCAAAGCGGGAGGTTTAAAAAATACTTACGAGTCAAAGTACCGTTCAATCTCTTTAAACGGGAACTGTAACTGTAAGGCAATGTTTCTTCTGCTTTGGCTTCTCATTATGAACACTCATGATAACTTCACTTTTTGAACGCAGCCCAGAGGAGATATAGTAACGACTTGTCACGGTTTATTAAATGAGTCGTCCTTTGAATACTGTCTCCCTTTTAATTTGCTCCAATCTTGGCTTAACCTGGGTCAGTGAATATTTGGAGGGACTACTGTAGCCTAAGGACATATATTATATTTAGTTACTCTGTCTGCCTTCATTCCATGTCTCACGTTGCAACAGGTCTGAAACACATGAATGCTTAGCCTGTTAATCACAGACTGGGTTGAATGAGGTCCTAGTGTGTGTTTGTGTGTGTGTGTGTGTGTGTGTGTGTGTGTGTGTGTGTGTGTGTGTGTGTGTGTGTGTGTGTGTGTGTGTGTGTGTGTGTGTGTGTGTGTGTGTGGTATGGATTTGAGGTTGTTTTCATAGCACAGCACCAAGTCCACTCCTCAGTGTCTGAGAGGGATACGTCCTGTGATTGGGCTGTCACTCAGTGAGGTGGGCATGTGACCGAAGACCTTCCAAGAGGAGCTGCAGTTTACACACAGCAGCACACAGCACACTAATGCACTTTGTCACACACATCCTATACAAACAGTACAACATCATTATACCACATCTGTATTGATGTTATTACACACAAATGATATATTGTAATATTATATCAAATGTTACTCAATGGTTAAGTTGACACTCACCGGTCATGTGTGTGTGTGGTGTGTCTGTCCGACAGTCTGTCTAAGTGTGTCTTAGGTGACTTTCAGAGCTGTCTTTTTCCCCTCCTGTTGTCCTGTGTTTCTTCCACAGACAGAGAGCCAGTCCCTCCTGAACAGCGAACACAGCCTTTATCTGTTATGGCCAGCTGTTAGAACATACTCTGAGAGAAGAAAGAAAGAGATCTGTGGATCTGTTGGGGCGGTAAACGAATTGGAGTGGGTCCAAGGTGTCTGGGAGGAAGGTGTTGATGTGAGCTAACTTGGGATGTGTTCATTCTTTTTCATTTTTATGAGTAGATCTATCCTGAATAGGCTAACCCGTTGACATCAATGCTTTATGTCTGACAAAAGTTATGCAGGCGGTTGGACGGGTCTCAAGTTGGCCCTAAATGATCAGGAATAGACATATATTATGTTCTTTCATCGCCTTGCAGCTAGTTAGTTCTTCTCTGGAGGACTCAGACTCTTCTCCTAAATGACCCATCCTAGGGTTCTGGTCAAGATTAGTGCCCTGTATGGGGAACACTAGAGTGTCTTTTGAGATGTAGGTAGTCTAAATCGAGACAGATTGGAATTCAAAACAGGGTCATACTATGACCCAGGGGTTTGTGGGTAATTGCTTGTCCTGGATAGGTGGGTAAAGACTCCCAGTCTGTGTTTTTGTCTGTCTTCAGGGGTTTGCTGTACCTGGAAACATAGGAGTGGTATGTGTGTGTATGTGTGTGTAAGTAATCGTTACTGAGGCTGCCTGTGTCTGTGTCAGGGGACAAGCTACACTTTCACAATCATTATAACTGATCTTCTCCAGCTGAGCCTAAAGGGCAATGTAGTTGACGTGTTAGAAAAGTCACAAGTGTGTGTGTGTGCGTTTGTGTGTGTGTGCTGTTGTCAGGCCACATGTGACCATCTGGCGCTGGTGGTTGGCTATAACGCTGTCGTGGCTCCAGTGAAATACTCCCCAGATGTACACTAAGTTGTTTGTGTGTTTTTGTCTTTGTGCATTTCTTCTGGGTCTGTTCTTTGTACTTTCATGCATGCGCGTATAGTGTTTGTTTATGCAAGTTTATTTTTATGAGTTTGTGCCTTTTGTGTGTGTGTGTGTGTGTGTGTGTGTGTGTGTGTGTGTGTGTGTGTGTGTCAGTATCCAGTCACAGCTGGTCAGGTCCAGATGGACACTATAATGAGGATCATCAGACTACATTGAGTGACATTTCTCCCATATGAATACTGGCCGTCAGTTAGCTAATTAATATACACATCCTGTACCTAATCACCTTTTCAACCTCATCTTCAACACATCAGATCTTAGCTATTATGATAATCAGGACAGTTTTTTTCATATACAGTATGTTTTTAGTTGTTCTGTTTTACCCACTTTTTCTCCACAATTTTTTGTGATATCCAATTGCGATCCAATTTCAATCTTGTCTCATCGCTGCGACTCCCCAACGGGCTCGGGAGGCGAAGGTCGTGTTATGCGTCCTCTGAAACATAACCCACCAAACCACGCTCAAGCGACGCCTGTAGTGACGCCTCAAGCACCGTGATGCAGTGCCTTAGACCGCTGCGCCACTCGGGAGGCCCCCCAGGACAGTTTTCTATGAATATTTTGGCTCGATGTGGGATTCAAACCGGCAACACTGTTGGTTCAACGCCAATACAACTAGTTCCTGTGTGGCCGATGTGAAATGGCAAGCCCAGGCTGGGGCGAGGAGAGGGACATAAGCTATACTGTTACACCTGGAACACTGTTGGTTCTACACCAATACAACTAGGTCCTGGACTACTGTTGGTTAAACGCCAATACAACTAGTTCCTGGAACACTGTTGGTTCTACACCAATACAACTAGGTCTTGGACCACTGTTGGTTCTACACCAATACAACTAGGTCCTGGAACACTGTTGGTTCTACACCAATACAACTAGTTCCTGGAACACTGTTGGTTCAATGCCAATACAACTAGTTCCTGGAACACTGTTGGTTCTACACCAATACAACTAGTTCCTGGAACACTGTTGGTTCTACACCAATACAACTAGTTCTTGGAACACTGTTGATTTTACACCAATACAACTAGTTCCTGGAACACTGTTGGTTCAACGCCAATACAACTAGTTCCTGGAACACTGTTGGTTCTACAACTACTGGAACAATACAACTAGTTCCTGGAACACTGGAACACTAGTTTGGAACACTGTTCGTTCTACACCAATACAACTAGTTCCTGGAACACTGTTGGTTCTACACCAATACAACTAGTTCCTGGAACACTGTTGGTTCAACGCCAATACAACTAGTTCCTGGAACACTGTTGGTTCTACACCAATACAACTAGTTCCTGGAACACTGTTGGTTCTACACCAATACAACTAGTTCCTGGAACACTGTTGGTTATACACCAATACAACTAGTTCCTGGAACACTGTTGGTTCAACGCCAATACAACTAGTTCCTGGAACACTGTTGGTTCTACACCAATACAACTAGTTCCTGGAACACTGTTGGTTCTACACCAATACAACTAGTTCCTGGAACACTGTTGTTATACACCAATACAACTAGTTCTACACTAATACAACTAGTTCCTGGAACACTGTTGGTTCAACGCCAATACAACTAGGTCCTGGACCACTGTTGGTTCTACACCAATACAACTAGTTCCTGGAACACTGTTGGTTCAACGCCAATACAACTAGTTCCTGGAACACTGTTGGTTCTACATCAATACAACTAGTTCCTGGAACACTGTTGGTTCAACGCCAATACAACTAGTTCCTGGAACACTGTTGGTTCTACACCAATACAACTAGGTCCTGAACACTGTTGGTTCTACACCAATACAACCAGTTCCTGGAACACTGTTGGTTCAACGCCAATACAACTAGTTCCTGGAACACTGTTGGTTCTACACCAATACAACTAGTTCCTGGAACACTGTTGGTTCTACATCAATACAACTAGTTCCTGGAACACTGTTGGTTCTACACCAATACAACTAGTTCCTGGAACACTGTTGGTTCTACACCAATACAACCAGTTCCTGGAACACTGTTGGTTCAACACTGTTAGGTTCTAATTTTTAGAGTACAAACTCAACAGACACTATGAAAGCTTAACCAAGTTTATTCTCCCAGAGGGTCAATACAGCTGCATTAGACAAAGACATTGTTCACACAAGCACTGATATTTAACTATTTCTCCTAGGCTGAGTCTCCTCCTACACATCTGAACAAACCTTTGTATCTGTATTGCTAGGCAGGAAACTAAGTGATACTGGCCATAAACTTTTCTTTCTCCCTTAACGTGACCTGACCTAACCTCGACCCCTTCATCACTAATCAATGACTCTCTCCCCTTATCAATGCCTGCCACGTGATCACTTTCCCTACACTCAATACATTCCAAGCCTAATTGCACCCACTATATACTTTCCTCCTACAGCTCACCATTAACCTCTGGTGTAGCCCCTCGGCTATGGCACCCCTCGTTTCTCTATTACAACTAATGATTCATAACATTTAAAGTTCAGAAATCCAAACCTATCAACACCAATACAACTAGTTCCTTGCAACACTGATGGTTCAACACCAATACAACCAGCTGACTCAGTATTAGTTGAGTTGTAAATGGTTGTGTAGTCTCTCAAATCAAATCAAATTTTATTTGTCACATACACATGGTTAGCAGATGTTAATGCGAGTGTAGCGAAATGCTTGTGCTTCTAGTTCCGACAATGCAGTAATAACCAACAAGTAATCTAGCTAACAATTCCAAAACTACTACCTTATAGACACAAGTGTAAGGGGATAAAGAATATGTACATAAAGATATATGAATGAGTGATTGTACAGAGCGGCATAGGCAAGATACAGTAGATGGTATTGAGTACAGTATATACATATGAGATGAGTATGTAAACAAAGTGGCATAGTTAAAGTGGCTAGTGATACATGTATTACATAAAGATGCAGTAGATGATATAGAGTACAGTATATACGTATACATTTGAGATTAATAATGTAGGGTATGTAAACATTATATTAGGTAGCATTGTTTAAAGTGGCTAGTGATATATTTTACATCATTTCCCATCAATTCACATTATTAAAGTGGCTGGAGTTGAGTCAGTGTGTTGGCAGCAGCCACTCAATGTTAGTGGTGGCTGTTTAACAGTCTGATGGCCTTGAGATAGAAGCTGTTTTTCAGTCTATCGGTCCCAGCTTTGATGCACCTGTACTGACCTCGCCTTCTGGATGATAGCGGGGTGAACAGGCAGTGGCTCGGGTGGTTGTTGTCCTTGATGATCTTTATGGCCTTCCTGTGTCATCGGGTGGTGTAGGTGTCCTGGAGGGCAGGTAGTTTGCCCCCGGTGATGCGTTGTGCAGACCTCACTACCCTCTGGAGAGCCTTACGGTTGTGGGCGGAGCAGTTGCCATACCAGGCGGTGATACAGCCCGACAGAATGCTCTCGATTGTGCATCTGTAGAAGTTTGTGAGTGCTTTTGGTGACAAGCCAAATTTCTTCAGCCTCCTGAGGTTCAAGAGGCGCTGCTGCGCCTTCTTCACGATGCTGTCTGTGTGGGTGGACCAATTCAGTTTGTCTGTGATGTGTACGCCGAGGAACTTAAAACTTACTACCCTCTCCACTGCTGTTCCATCGATGTGGATAGGGGGGTGTTCCCTCTGCTGTTTCCTGAAGTCCACAATCATCTCCTTAGTTTTGTTGACGTTGAGTGTGAGGTTATTTTCCTGACACCACACTCCGAGGGCCCTCACCTCCTCCCTGTAGGCTGTCTCGTCGTTGTTGGTAATCAAGCCTACCACTGTTGTGTCGTCCGCAAACTTGATGATTGAGTTGGAGGCGTGCGTGGCCACGCAGTCGTGGGTGAACAGGGAGTACAGGAGAGGGCTCAGAACGCACCCTTGTGGGGCCCCAGTGTTGAGGATCAGCGGGGTGGAGGGTCTCGAGCTTGATGATGAGCTTGGAGGGCACTATGGTGTTAAATGCCGAGCTGTAGTCGATGAACAGCATTCTCACATAGGTATTCCTCTTGTCCAGATGGGTTAGGGCAGTGTGCAGTGTGGTTGAGATTGCATCGTCTGTGGACCTATTTGGGCGGTAAGCAAATTGGAGTGGGTCTAGGGTGTCAGGTAGGGTGGAGGTGATATGGTCCTTGACTAGTCTCTCAAAGCACTTCATGATGACGGAAGTGAGTGCTACGGGGCGGTAGTCGTTTAGCTCAGTTACCTTAGCTTTCTTGGGAACAGGAACAATGGTGGCCCTCTTGAAGCATGTGGGAACAACAGACTGGGATAGGGATTGATTGAATTTGCCGTAAACACACCAGCCAGCTGGTCTGCGCATGCTCTGAGGGCGCGGCTGGGGATTTCTTCTGGGCCTGCAGCCTTGCGAGGGTTGACACGTTTAAATATTTTTCTCACGTCGGCTGCAGTGAAGGAGAGTCCGCAGGTTTTGGTTGCGGGCCGTGTCAGTGGCACTGTATTGTCCTCAAAGCGGGCAAAAAAGTTATTTAGTCTGCCTGGGAGCAAGACTGTGTGTAGTACCTGTTTCTTACAATGTGCTCTCATATCAAATACTGTCATTTTTTATGTTGACTCTCCCTCTCCACCTCCCTTTCCTCTGTATCTCTCTCCATCTCCTCCTTCTCTCTCCCTCTTTCCAACCCCATATCCCTTGTTTCGCTCTCTCTCCCTCTCCCTCCCTCTCTCCCAGGTAGCAGTCGAGGTGTGTGTGTATCCAGAGGAGTGCGTCATGAGGAATCTCCGCTTCCTGGTTCTGCTCACCCTCAGCCTCAGCCTCTGGTCATGTGACCTGGGAGCATCATCCAAAGGTGAGTCTATTTTTATCCACACGGTAGAATCTGGTATACGGTCAAATGCGATGTGTCCCAAGTCATTTATTTTGCCAGAAATTGAATGTATTATCTACTTCACATGTCTGCTGCCTTCACTTCAGACTTTTACTTCAAATGGGTGGGTGGGTAGATGGGTGCAAGTGTGTGCGTGACCACGCCTGAGTGTGTGTGATTGAGGTTGGTAGCTGTCTGGTCTAGCTGTGGTAGAAAGGCCATGTGTTTTCAGTATGTGGTACCCATTCATTACATGTGTGTGTGTGTGTGTGTGTGCGTGCGTGCGCGTGTGTGTATCTGTGTATCTGTATGTGTGTGTGTTTGTCTATGTCAGGAGCTGTCTTGACTCCGGTGTGGTCTTGTTGTGTTTTTATGATCTGTCAGATTCCCTCTTCAGCATCTCTTCCCTCCATAATATTCATCCTGGGGCAATACCTCCAGAACTTCTGCAGCTCAGAGGGGATAGGCTCCCGGGAGAGCCCAGCCAGAGTGCTTCATCTGGGGCTGAGCCAGTTTGCTGTTCCTCTGAGACCCTGGTGGTGGGTGGAAGGAAACACTTTGAAATAAGTGAAGTGTTTGAATAGCCAATCAGCTCCCTGCTCTCCCTCTGTCCCGTCTCAAACTCCAGAAGTGGCTAGTAATGTGCTAACATCAGCGGGAGGTTGAGACAGAATATAGAAGCAGATGTTCCAGTTTTCAACTCAGAACTTTATTGGTGGAAAATGTGTGTGTGTGTGTGGTGGTGGTGGGGGGTTCCTGTGGGAGGGGGGGGGGGGTCCTGTGTATTCGTGTGTGTGTATAGTGAGTGAGACTGAGGATGTTGAGAGTGGAAAAACAGTCTTTAAGGGAAACATTTGTGACCTCATCTTTAAGTATGGCTTAGTGTTAGTAGTGAGTTTCAGGTCTAAAGTGATACATGTTTCTACTCCTCCCCTCATTTATCTCTGGAAAAAACAACCTGGATGTTCTCTTCTTTCTTTCTTTCTTTCTTTCTTTCTTTCTTTCTTTCTTCACTTGCTTTCCCTCTCTCTTATCGCTCTTTCCTCACATTTTTCATGTTCTCTCCCTCTATATATATCAGTGTCTCTCTCCTCTTTCCTTTTCTCATATCTCTCTTCCTCTTTCTCATTCTCCCTAACCCTTGTACTACATCTAATTGTCTTTCTATCACATCATTACCTACATTACCCAGCTTGCCCTTCTCCACCTACAATGCACTCTCTTAAGTGGTTCCAGCAGTGCTACTGGCAGAACCAATCTTCTCCTTGATCCCACTGATCCCCTATCAAGAGTGTGTGTGTGTGTGTGTGTGTGTGTGTTTTTGTGTTTTTGTGTGTGTTTATGCATATACGTGTAAACACACACTGATCTACAGCCCAGACCAATTACAGTGGAATGCCACTTTATAAGACAATTCCCATAATCCTCTTCTGCTTCTTCCTCCATCTTCCCGTTGCTCCGAGCACCCTTCTGACCCTGTCCCTAATAAAACCATGCTGCCAAGCTCTAGAGAACAGTGAACATAAACAACAACAGAAAAGCCTGCAAATGGAGCACAGCCACAACAATGACTGCTGCAGTGCAGACTGTGACAGACAGACAGACAGACAGACAGACAGACAGACAGACAGACAGACAGACAGACAGACAGGGTCCATGAGGTTTGGAACGGTTGGAGGATCTTGAGTTCTATCGGTATGGGGTGTGTTACCGACCGACCGACAGACCGACCGACCGACCGACAGACAGGGTCCATGAGGTTTGGAACGGTTGGAGGATCTAGAGTTCTAACGGTATGGGGTGTGTTACCGACCGACCGACCGACAGACCGACCAACCGACAGACAGGGTCCATGAGGTTTGGAACGGTTGGAGGATCTAGAGTTCTAACGGTATGGGGTGTGTTACCGACCGACCGACAGACCGACCGACCGACAGGGTCCATGAGGTTTGGAACGGTTGGAGGATCTAGAGTTCTAACGGTATGGGGTGTGTTACCGACCGACCGACCGACAGGGTCCATGAGGTTTGGAACGGTTGGATGATCTAGAGTTCTAACGGTACGGGGTGTGTTACCGAACGACCGACCGACAGGGTCCATGAGGTTTGGAACGATTGGAGGATCTAGAGTTCTAACGGTATGGGGGGTGTTACATAGTCCTTTCGTTGCCTGCAACATTCTGGGAACTTTTCCAAAAATGCCCAGGCTTTCCAGAAACCCTGGTTGGAGGATTCTGGATTTCTTGCTTATTCTCTCCTATCATCCTCCCTTCTCCTCCTCTCTTTCCCTCCCTCTCTTACTCCCTCTCTTCTTCCTCTCTCTCCTATCATCCTCCATTCTCCTCCTCGCTCTCCCTCCCTCTCTTCCTCCTCCCTCTCTTCCTCATCCCTCTCTTCTTCCTCTCTCTCCTATCATCGTCCCTTCCTCTTCACCTCCCCTCTCTTACCATTCATCATCTCCCTAGCCTTCCTCCATCTTCCCCTTCTCCCTTTCGCTCCCTCCCTCTTTTCCTCCCCTCTCCCCCTTCTTTCTCATCACTCTGTCACTCCCTCCCTGTCCTCCTCCCGGTCTTGACATTTTTTTTACTCTGACAGGTCTTCCCCCTCAACTTCCTTTCTCCTCCTACCTTACCCTTCACTCTACTTTTTCCTGTTCCCAACTTTTGTTCTCCCTCTTCTTCCTTCCTCCTCCCTCTCTTCTTCCTCTCTCCTATCACCCTCCCTTCTCCTCCTCTCTCTCCCTCATCCCTCTCTTCTTCCTCTCTCTCCTATCATCCTCCCTTCTCCTCCTCTCTCTCCCTCCCTCTCTTCCTCATCCCTCTCTTCTTCCTCTCTCTCCTATCATCCTCCCTTCTCCTCCTCTCTCTCCCTCCCTACCTTCCTCATCCCTCTCTTCTTCCTCTCTCCTATCATCCTCCCTTCTCCTCCTCTCTCCCTCCCTCTCTTCCTCATCCCTCTCTTATTTCTCTCTCTCCTATCATTCTCCCTTCTCCTCTTCTCTTTCCCTCCCTCTCTTCCTCCTCCCGCTCTTCTTCCTCTCTCTTATCCTCCCCCTTTCTTCCTCCTCCCTCCCTTCCTCCTCCCTCTGTTCCTCCTCTCTCTCCTATCATCGTCCCTTCCCTCCCTCTTCCCCTCTCTTCCCATTCATCATCCCACTATCCTTCCTCCATCTTCCGCTTCTCCATTTCTCTCCCCTCCCTCTTCCTCCCCTCTCCCCCCTTCTTTCTCATCACTCTGTCACTCCCTCCCCGCCCTCCTCCCGGTCTTGATGTTTTCTTTTTACTCTGACAGGTCTTCATCTTAATTCTGCCTCTAAGTGCCTGTATAAAAGTCATAAGGGGGTAGGAGGGGGTAGGATAGGGGTGTAGAGTGAGGGGATATGCTGAGAAGAAAGCACTTTTTAAGGAGGGAGTGAAGTGTCTCTTGACTTCAAACAGCCCATGTTGAGTGGCAATAAAAGATGAAGTCTGTGTGTTTCTGGGAACTTTTTGAAAGGCAGTTTTTGTTCTTTGTGAGAGAGCTTGCTGAGTATGCAGGGGATGTAAGGGGTTAGAGGGGGAGGTAGGGAGGAGATACTATCTCATGGGGTGTTTCTGATGTGTTGAGGAACTGATTAGAGAGCTGCTGCTATACGTTCTCCTCTACACTCCAACTTCACCTTGATACTCTCTACAGTCAGCATTGACAGTTGGAACCTGCCATTATCCTTTGTTTTGTGTAAGTTAACTATACAAATATACTATATGTACGTATTTCATCCTAATGCATCTGGATATAGGCCTGTATATGTGTATCAGGGCCATATTCATTCGGGTTAGGATCATATTAATTCAGGTTAGGATTACGTTCATATTCATTAGGGTTGGGATTAGAGTTTTTGTCATTAGGGTTATATTCATTAGGGTTAGGGTTAGGGTCATATTTATTAGGGTTAGGATTAGAGTCATATTGATTAGGGTTAGGTTTAGGGTTAGAGTCAAATGTATTAGGGTTAGGATTGGAGTCATATTCATTAGGGTTAGGTTTATGGTTAAGGTCATATTCATTAGGATTAGGTTTAGGGTTAGGGTCATATTCATTAGGGTTAGGGTCATATTCATTAGGGTTTGGGTCATATTCATTAGGGTTAGATTTAGGGTCATATTCATTATGGTTAGGGTTAGGGTCATATTCATTAGGGTTAGGGTCATATTCATTAGGTTTAGGGTTAGGCTCATATTCATTAGGGTTAGGTTAGGGTTATGGTCATATTCATTAGGGTTAGGCTAGGGTTATGGTCATATTCATTAGGGTTAGGTTAGGGTTATGGTAATATTCATTAGGGTTAGGTTAGGGTTATGGTCATATTCATTAGGGTTAGGTTAGGGTTATGGTAATATTCATTAGGGTTAGGTTAGGGTTATGGTAATATTCATTAGGGTTAGGTTAGGGTTATGGTCATATTCATTAGGGTTAGATTAGGGTTATGGTCATATTCATTAGGGTTAGGTTAGGGTTATGGTCATATTCATTAGGGTTAGGTTAGGGTTATGGTCATATTCATTAGGGTTAGGTTAGGGTTATGGTAATATTCATTAGGGTTAGGTTAGGGTTATGGTCATATTCATTAGGGTTAGGGTCATATTCATTAGGGTTAGGTTAGGGTTATGGTCATATTCATTAGGGTTAGGTTAGGGTTATGGTCATATTCATTAGGGTTATGGTAATATTTATTAGGGTTAGGTTAGGGTTATGGTCATATTCATTAGGTTTAGGGTCATATTCATTAGGGTTAGGTTAGGGTTATGGTCATATTCATTAGGGTTAGGTTAGGGTTATGGTCATATTCATTAGGGTTAGGTTAGGGTTATGGTCATATTCATTAGGGTTAGGTTAGGGTTATGGTAATATTCATTAGGGTTAGGTTAGGGTTAGGGTCATATTCATTAGGGTTAGGTTAGGGTTATGGTCATATTCATTAGGGTTAGGTTAGGGTTATGGTCATATTCATTAGGGTTAGATTAGGGTTATGGTCATATTCATTAGGGTTACAGGCTGACTACACCACTCACGTCACGTGTGAAATCTATATTATTCAATTATTGCACCCACACTGCTCGTTCACGCCAACGGAGGTCTGCGTTGCCAAGGGCTAAAATAGAAGTCAGTTCTATTTGTGATGCAGATCACACTGCAAGTCCTGCCTCTCCCGTCTCCTTATAGAAGCAGGTACCCACGTGCCATCTCGTCATTGGTTATATCCATGTGGGTGCCTGAAAGACGAACGAGGTCGTGGCGGTAGTAATGCACCTAATTTATGAAAGTTGTCAATCGCAATATGAAGGCCAGAGAAGAAAAAGCCTGGAAGGAGGAGAGATGACTAGAAACGATTCGGTTGACCGTTTTATGTGTACATTATTTGGCGGAGTAGAGGACCTTGTGCATTTTAAAAATATATTTTTTTCCTATGATGTTCCCTAATAAGAATGACCTTGATGAACCTGAATCTGATTAATCTCTAGTTTCATTCATCCCTATAGAGTACCACAGTATTGTTCACAATACTCATAACACCTAGCGGTCAAACAGGGAAATGGTTCCAATAATTTTCCCACCAGTAATTTTTCCCATAGGGGATTTTAGGAACACTGTTTTGTGTAGGCTTACGTTTCTATTACCATGTAAATATCTCTAGGACAAGGTGACTTTTATCAATATATTCACCTGTGTTAACCCCCCAAAATGAAATTATAATTAGCTGCTTATGTGGCTATCAGAAAGAACTACAAATTCCATGATTATCTGGACGAGACTTCAGAATCAAGGCAAAGGTAAGAATCTCTGGACTAACTATCTAATGTTAGCTAAATGTAGTAATGAATAAATTAGCTACATTTCTTTAATGGGCAATTCTGTGAACTGACTTGTGCAAGTTTTAAATTGACACAATACCTGTTAGCAAAGGTGTCAGCTAGAGATGGCGTGCAGGCGCTTGCAGGGATTTGTAGTCTTGCATGCTGTTTAAATTGACGCTAATTATAATTTTAGAATCTGAGAGTAAATAGAACCAAATATATTGAAGAAAAAGTCACCTTGTCTGAGAGAGACTTACATGGTTATCAAAATGTCATGCCAGGATAAGCCTACATGAAACAAACCCCTTCACTTTGGGAAAAATGGTTGGAACCATTTCATTTTTTGACCGCTAGGTTTTATGGGTATTATGACACCTCCACTATGGGGCTCTATTGGGCTGACATATTCATTCTAATAAATAGTAGGTTCATGAGTTAACTCATTTCAATTGGCCCAGCTACTGATCAATAGAGTGAACAAATAGAATGATATAAGTTAAAAAGCTCTTGATTTAGCCTCTTAGTCTGCTTCTCTTTCCTGGGTGAGAATATAACTCAGACCCTCAGGCTAGCAACTCACTCTCACTCTGTCACACACACGCACACACGCACGCACGCAAACACACACACACACACACACACACGCACGCACGCACGCACGCACGCACACACGCACACACACACACACACAACACACAGAGAGCACTCTATCTGTGTGTTACTCTTCCCAATCTAATTGGATCCAGTCACTCTGTTTTACTCCAGCACTAAATTGGTTTCAATTTAACAACCTGGCCAACAGTCTCAACCCTGAAGTGGAGCTGTGTGTGTGTGTGTTTGGTTTTATTATCCTTGTGGGGACCAGAAGACATCACAAGGATAGTAAAATGAGGACAATTCGGACAAGTGGGGACATTTTGCAAGGCCCAACAATGAAAAAGTCTATTTTAGGCTTAGGTGTTCAAATCAAATGTTATTGGTCCCATACACATGGTTAGCAGATGTTAATGCGAGTGCAGCGAAATGCTTGTGCTTCTAGTTCCGACCGTGCAGTAATATCTAACAAGTAATCTAACAATTTCACAACAACTACCTTATGCACACAAGTGTAAAGGAATGAATAAGAATATGTACATATACATTTATAGTTGAGTGATGGCCGTGCGGCATAGGCAAGATGCAGTAGATGGTATAGAGTACAGTATATACATATGAGATGAGTAATGTAGGGTATGTAAACACAGAAAGTGGCATTGTTTAAAGTGACTAGTGATACATGTATTACATCCAATTATTAATAAAGTGGCTAGAGATTTGAGTCAGTATGTTGGCAGCAGCCACTCAATGTTAGTGATGGCTGTTTAACAGTCTGATGGCCTTGAGATAGAAGCTGTTTTTCAGTTTCTCGGTCCCTGCTTTGATGCACCTGTACTGACCTCGCCTTCTGGATGATAGCGGGGTGAACAGGCAGTGGCTCGGGTGGTTATTGTCCTTGATGATCTTTTTGGACTTCCTGTGACATCAGGTGGTGTAGATGTCCTGGAGAGCAGGTAGTTTGCCCCCGGAGAGCCTTACAGTTGTGGGTGGAGCAGTTGCCGTACCAGGCGGTGATACAGCCCGAAAGGATGCTCTTGATTGTGCATCTGTAAAAGTTAGCTAGCGTTTTCGGTGACAAGACACATTTCTTCAGCCTCCTGAGGTTGTGCCTTCTTCACCACGCTGTCTGTGTGGGTGGACCATTTCAGTTTTTCCGTGATGTGTTTTCCAAGGAACTTAACATTTTCCACCTTCCCCACTACTGTCCCATCGATGTGGATAGGGGGTGCTCCCTCTGCTGTTTCCTGAAGTCCACGATCATCTCCTTTGTTGTGTTGACGTTGAGTGTGAGGTTATTTTCCTGACACCACACTCCGAGGGCCCTCACCTCCTCCCTGTAGGCCATCTCATCATTGTTGGTAATCAAGCCTTCAAGCCTACCACTGCAGTGTCATCTGCAAACTTGATTACTGAGTTGGAGGCGTGCATGGCCACGCAGTCATGGGTGAACAGGGAGTACAGGAGAGGGCTGAGAACACACCCTTGTGGGGCCCCAGTGTTGACGATCAGCGGGGTGGAGATGTTGTTATCTACCCTCACCACCTGGGGGCGGCCCGTCAAAGTCCAGGACGCAGTTGCACAGGGTGGGGTCGAGACCAAGGTTCTCGAACTTAATGACGAGTTTGGAGGGTACTATGGTGTTAAATGCTGAGCTGTAATCGATGAACAGCATTCTCACATAGGTATTCCTCTTGTCCAGATCGGTTAGGGCAGTGTGCAGTGTGATTGCGATTGCGTCGTCTGTGGACCTATTGGGGCGGTAAGCAAATTGGAGTGGGTCTATGGTGTCAGGTAGGGTGGAGGTGATATGGTCCTTGACTAGTCTCTCAAAGCACTTCATGATGACGGAAGTGAGTGCTACGGGGCGATAGTCATTTAGCTCCGTTACCTTAGCTTTCTTTCGAACAGGAACAATGGTGGCACTCTTAAAGCATGTGGGGACAGCAGACTGGGATAAGGATTGATTGAATATGTCCGTAAACACACCAGCCAGCTGGTCTGCGCATGCTCTGAGAACACGGCTAGAGACGCCATCTGGGCCAGCAGCCTTGCGAGGGTTAACACGTTTAAATGTTTTACTCACATTGGCTGTGGTGAAGGAGAGCCCGCAGGTTTTGGTAACGGGCCGTGTCAGTGGCACTGTATTGTCCTCAAAGCGAGCAAAGAAGTTGTTTAGTTTGTTTGGGAGGAAGACGTCGGTGTCTGCGACGGGGCGTTTTCTTTTTGTAATCCGTGATTGTCTGTAGACCCTGCCACATACGTCTCGTGTCTGAGCCGTTGAATTGCGACTCCACTTTGTCTCTATTACGACGCTTAGCTGTCTGTATTCGGTCATGTTTCCGGTCACCTTGCCATGATTAAAAGCAGTGGTTCGTACTTTCAATTTTGCGCTAATGCTGCCATCAATCCACGGTTTCTGGTTGGGGAAGGTTTTAATAGTCACTGTGGGTACCACATCACCGATGCACTTGCTAATAAACTCGCTCTCCAAATCAGCGTATACATCAATTAATTAAGTTTAGGGAAGGGTTTAGTGTTGGGGTTTGGGGTTAGGGTTAGGGTTAGTGTTAAGGTGTTTAGGTTAGGGGTTAGGTTAAGGGTAATGGTTAGATTTTAGGGTTAGGTGTTAGGGAATATAGGATTTTGAATGGGAATCAATTGTTTGGTATCCACAATGATACTAAAAGAAACATCTGCACTGCACACCAGGGTCATGGACTTAGTAATACTGTATGTGTGTCCTCCTAGTTGCAGTGTGTGTGTGTGTGTGTGTGTGTGTGTGTGTGTGTGTGTGTGTGTGTGTGTGTGTGTGTGTGTGTGTGTGTGTGTGTGTCAGTGTGGATTTATTGGAAAATCTCCAGGCATATCAATCTCCAGACTTGTACAATCCTTTAGGTTTTATAGTTCTAACACACTGGTAGGACTGGAGACAGTGGAGGTCACCAGCCCTGGTCCTAGAGAGCTAGGAAAACAGCCCATTCCATCAATAATCTCATCAAGACCTTGATTAGTAGAATTAGGTATGTTAGAGTTGTTGACCATTCATTAATGTACCTCTCAGAATCATTCTAGGGTGTCTGTCCCAAATGGCCCCCTATTCCTCATATAGTCCACAACTTTTGACCGGGACCCATGTACAGGTAGTGAACTATATGGAATAGGGTGCCATTTGGGACAGACCCCAGGAACAAAGTGGGTCACACCTGAACCAGAACATGTTACTATGTTACTGAACCCCTACCAGACCCTGAACATGTACCCAGGGCTCACAATGTAGTGGGGGCTCACAATATTACAGATTCACAATATGACAGCAAACACATTTCTCCTTGACATCTGCTAACGGGGTGAGGATATATCCATCAATTGTGTGAATGTGTGACATGTGCCTCTTTCTCTCTCTCTCTCTCTCTCTCTCTCTCTCCCTCCCTCCCCCTTCCTTTCTCTCTCCCAGAGGGGAGGACGGCTCATAATAATGGCTGGAACGGAGTCAATGGAATGGCACCAAACACATGGTTTCCATTCCACCATTCCACCTATTCTGCTCTTACCTTTACCATGAGCCTGTCCTGTCCAATTAAGGTGCCACCAGCCTCCTGTAGTGGATCCACTGACAGATTTTGTGTGTGCTCCACAGTATGACCTGAGGCTGACCTGTACATGGGGGGGAAGTGTTTTATATACAGTAGCAAAGGACAGTGTCTGTCTTAATCACCATATCTATTTATTTTACTCTGACGTTACTGTGTGTCCTTTGTCTGAATGGCATTTCACACAACATGTCTTTTGTCCTGTCCATCTCTCCTTCTTACTCTCCTCTCTTTCATTCTCTCTCTCCAGAAGTACAATGCCCTTCCCAACAGGTAGATGACTGGAAGTTCCCTCAGACGGCCAGACACAACATCACAGGTAAATGATACACGCACGCACAAACACATGCACACACACACAAAACAGTTAGTACCATCTTGTTTATCCTGTCTGATCTACTGTGGCTCCTCTCTGTGATTGATTACTCTGCCTGGCCTGAGGATTAATGTGGTGATGGATTTGATGCAGGTTTCAATCTGGTGCGGCGCTTCTCCCTGCTCAAGACAGCAGCGGTCAGGAAGATCCGTAACCCCCGAGGACCCGTTATCCTCCGACTGGGCAAGACAGCACTCATCCACCCCACAGAGTATGTCCTCCTCCCTCCCTCCATCACTACTAACTCTCTTTCTTTGTCTGTCTGTCACCATCTGTCTCCCTCTCTCCTTCTGTCTTTTTCCATTTCATCACTGCTGCTAGCTCTCTCTTTATATCTCTCTATCTGACTCTCTCTCCCTCTGCCTCTTTCTCTCTCTCTCTCTATTTTCCCATCTCATCGGCCCCACACAGTAGGTCCTCTATCAGTACTACATCTCTCTCTCTCCCCATCTCATCGGCCCTACAAAGTAGGTCCTCTATCACTACTATATCTCTCTCTCTCCCTCTCTCTCTCTCTCTCACACACACACTCTCTCTCGCTCTCATATACATTTACGTAATTTAGAAGACACTCTTATCCAGAGCGACTCAAAGTAGGGATTCATACATTTTCATGCTTTTTTTCATACTGGTCCCCCGTGGGAATCGAACCCACAACCCTGCCGTTGCAAGCTCCAACTGAGCGCTCTACACCCCCCCCCCCCCTCTCTCTCTCTCTCTCTCTCTCTCTCTCTCTCTCTCTCTCTCTCTCTCTCTCTCTCTCTCTCTCTCTCTCTCTCTCTCTCTCTCTCTCTCTCTGAGCACTCTACACCCCCCCCTCGGTCTCCCTTTTTCTGACTTTGATAATTAGCAGATATCGGCCTAATTCTGCTCTGCATGCGTTATTTGGTGTTCTACGTTGTACACGGAGGATTCTGCATGCAGAATCTCAATTTGTTGTTTGTCCCATTTTGTGAATTATTGTTTGGTGATTGGATCGTAGACCTCACAAGCATAAAGGGCTATGGGTTCTATAACCGATTCAAGTATTTTTAGACAGATCCTAATTTGTATGTCAAATTATATGTTCCTTTTAATGGCATAGAAGGCCTGTCTTGCCTTGTCTCTCAGATCGTTCAAAGCTTTTGGAAGTTACCTGTGGCGCTGATGTTTAGGCCGAGGTATGTATCATTTTTTGTGTGCTCTAGGGCAACGGTGTCTAGATGGAATTTGTATTTGAGGTCCTGGCAACTGGACCTTTTTTGGAACATCATTATTTTTGTCTTACTGCGATTTACTGTCAGGGCCCAGGTCTGACAGAATCTGTGAAGAATATCTAGGTGCTGCTGTAGGTCCTCCTTGGTTGGTGACAGAAGCACCAGATCATCAGCAAACAGTAGACATTTGACTTCACATTCTACTAGGGTGAGGCTGGGATTTGCAGACTGTTCTAGTACCCTCGCCAATTCGTTGATATGTGCTTTGAAGAGGGTGGTGCTTAAATTGCATCCCTGTCTCACCCCACAGCCCTGTGGAATGAAATGTGTGTTTTTTGCCAAATTTAACCATACACCTTTTGTTTGTGTACGTGGATTTGATAATTTCATGTTTTTTTTCCCAACACCGCTTTCCATCAATTTGTAGAACAGACCTTCATGCCATATTGAGTCAAAAGCTTTTTTGAAGACAACAAAGCTTGAGAAGACATTGCCTTTGTTTTGGTTTATTTGTTTGTCAATTAGTGTGCAGGGTGAATATGTGGTCTGTCGCACGCACGTATTTTTTTCACTGAGGAAATGTACGAGTCTGATTTTACCAAGGTTGCTGTTGATGCATATCCCACGGTAGTTATTGGGGTCAAATTTGTCTCCACTTTTTGTGATCCGTCCTTGGTTCCAAAAATTGGGGAAGATGCCAGCGATAAGGATGATGTTATGTATATTTGATCATTTCATTGAGGATACCATCAACACCACAGGCCTTTTTGGGCTGGAGGGTTTATATTTTGTCCTGGTAGTTCATTCAATGTAATTGGGGATCCAGTGGGTTCTGGTAGTCTTTACTTTTTTATTCTAAGATTTGCATTTGATCATGTATATGTTTTTGCTGTTTGTTTTTTGATATAGGGCCAAAAAGATTGGAGAAGTGGTTTATCCATACATCTCCATTTTGGATAGATAACTCTTTGTTTTGTTGTTTGGTTAGTGTTTTCCAATTTTCCCAGAAGTGGTTAGAGTCTATGGATTCTTCAATAAAATTGAGATGATTTCTGACAGGCTGTTATTTATTTTTCCGTAGTGTATTTCTGTATTGTTTTAGTGATTCACCATAGTGAAGGCGTAGGCTCAGGTTTTCTGGGTGTCTATGCTTTTGGTTGGATAGGTTTCTCAATTTCTTTCTTAGGTTTTTGCGTTCTTCATCAAATCGACCTTGAATATGTGGACATCTATAAGTACCTAGGTGTCTGGCTAGACTGTAAACTCTCCTTCCAGACTCATATCAAACATCTCCAATCCAAAATCAAATCTAGAGTCGGCTTTCTATTCCGCAACAAAGCCTCCTTCACTCACGCCGCCAAACTTACCCTAGTAAAACTGACTATCCTACCGATCCTCGACTTCGGCGATGTCATCTACAAAATTGCTTCCAACACTCTCAAACTGGATGCAGCTTATACCACCCACCACTGCGACCTGTATGCTCTAGTCGGCTGGCCCTCGCTACATATTCGTCGCCAGACCCACTGGCTCCAGGTCATCTACAAGTCCATGCTAGGTAAAGCTCTGCCTTATCTCAGTTCACTGGTCACGTTGGCAACACCCACCCGTAGCACGTGCTCCAGCAGGTGTATCTCACTGATCATCCCTAAAGCCAACACCTCATTTGGCCGCCTTTCGTTCCAGTTCTCTGCTGCCTGTGACTGGAACGAATTGCAAAAATCACTGAAGTTGGAGACTTTTATCTCCCTCACCAACTTCAAACATCTGCTATCTGAGCAGCTAACCGGTCGCTGCAGCTGTACATAGTCTATCGGTAAATAGTCCACCCATTTTTACCTACCTCATCCCCATACTGTTTTTATTTATTTACTTTTCTGCTCTTTTGCACACCAATATCTCTACCTGTACATGACCATCTGATCATTTATCACTCCAGTGTTAATCTGCAAAATTGTAATTATTCGCCTACCTCCTCATGCCTTTTGCACACAATGTATATAGACTCTCTTTTTTTTATACTGTGTTATTGACTTGTTAATTGTTTACTCCATGTCTAACTCTGTGTTGTCTGTTCACACTGCTATGCTTTATCTTGGCCAGGTCGCAGTTGCAAATGAGAACTTGTTCTCAACTAGCCTACCTGGTTAAATAAAGGTGAAATAAAAAATATAAAAAATCATTTGTCATTGTTATATGAGAGGGAAGCCGAGAGGTCAAATATACTGTTTATGTTTTCTACTGCCAAGTTTACACCATCACTATTAGAGTGAAAGTTTGGTCCAGGAAGTTGTCTAAAAGGTATTGAATTTTTTATTTTTTTTGTAGGTTTCCACACTACTTTCCTTCTAGCTATAGCATTTCTTAATATTATTCAGTTCCTTTGGCTTTGATGCCTCATGATTGAGTATTGCTCTGTTCAAGTAGACTGGGATTTTGCTGTGATTTGGTGTCAGTGGGCTAACTGTGAACATTCTGAGAGACTCTTGTTTGAGGTCAGTGATAAAGTAGTCTACATTACTAATGCCAAGTGATAGGCTATATGTGTACATACCGTAGGAGTCCCCTCGAAGCCTACCATTGACTATGTACATTCCCATCGTGCGACAGACCTGTAGGAGTTGTGACCTGTTTTTGTTGGTTATGTTGTCGTAGTTTTGCCTAGGAGAGCATATGGAGGAGGGAATGCTGTCTTTGTCCCCCTGTGTGCTGAGGTTGTCAGGTTCTTGTCCAGTTCTGGCATTTAGGTCGACACACACTAGTACATGTCCCTGGGCTTGGAAATTATTGATTTCTCCTTCCAGGATGGAGAAGCTGTCTTCTTTAAAGTAGCGCAATCTAGTGGGGGTGTCTTCAGAACACATTCAGACCCCTTGACTTTTTCTACATTTTGTTGTGTTATAGCCTTATTCTAAAATGTATTAAATACATACAAATCCTTAGCAATCTACACACAATACCCCATAATGACAAAGCCTAAACAGGTATTTAGAAATGTTTGCAAATTTATAAAAAATAAAAAACAAAAATACTTGCTATGAGACACGAAATTGAGCTCAGGTGCATCCTGTTTCCATTGATCATCCTTTCTCCAACTTTATTGGAGTCTACCTGTGGTAAATTCAATTGATTTGACATGATTTGGAAAGGCACATATCTGTCTATATAAGGTCCCACAGTTGACAGTGCATGTCAGATCAAAAACCAAGCCACGAGGTAAAAGGAATTGTCCATTGAGCGCCGAGACAGGATTTTGTCGAGGCACAGATCTGGGGAAGGGTACCAAAAAAATGTCTGCAGCATCCCCAAGAACACAGTGGCCTCCGTCATTCTTAAAAGGAATACGTTTTGAACCACCAAGACTAGAGCTGGCCGCCCGGCCAAACTGAGCAATTGGGGGAGAAGGGCCTTGATCAGGGAGGTGACCAAAAACCAGATGGTCACTGACAGAGCTCTAGAATTCCTCTGTGGAGATAGGAGAACCTTCCAGAAGGACAACCATCTTTGCAGCACTCTACCAATCAGGGCTTTATGGTAGAGTGGCCAGATGGAAGCCACTCCTCAGTAAAAGTTACATAACAGCCCTCTTGGAGTTTGCCAAAAGGCAATTAAAGACTCTCAGATTTTGAGAGACGAGATGATCTGGTCTGATGAAACCAAGACTGGCTTGAATGCAAAGCATCACGTCTGGAGGAAACCTGGCACCATCCCTACAGTGAAGCATGGTGGCAGCATCATGCTGTGGGGGTGTTTTTCAGCTACAGGAACTGGGAGACTAGTCAGTATTGAGGCAAAGATGAACTGAGTAAAGTACAGAGAAATCCTTGATGAAAACCTGCTCCAGAGCTCTCTGGGCCACAGACTGGGCTAAAGGTTCACCTTGCAAGAGGACACTGACCCTAACCACACAACTAAGACAATGCATGAGGAGCTTCGGGGCAAGTCTCTGAATGTCCTTGGGTGACCCAGCCACAGCCCGGACCTGAACCCGATCGAACATCTCTGGAGAGACCTGAAAATAGCTGTGCAGCAACGCTCCCCATCCAACCTGACAGAGCTTGAGACGATCTGCAAAGAAGAAGGAAAGGCAGATGACCTCTGGCCTTGGATATTCCAGGATGCTCTCTCTCGCTCTCTCACTACCTCCTCTATCTCTTGCTCTCAACCCCCCTTCTCTCTCTCTCTTCATTTGTCTCTTCATTCATCTCTCTTACTTCAGCTCTTTTTTTAAATCACCACTCAGTATGTTGGTGAATGGAGGTGGGTGATGGTTGAACTGACAGTATGTCTGTGAAACCAATTTTTGCTGTGACTATTCATTCAGCTTCCCCTCCCACAATCCTAACCTTGCAAAACTGACCCAAGATCAGTAGAAATTTCACCCTGAACACATAGAGCTGCTTACTTTCTGATTGTTTTAGCAGAAGACCAGAATACCACATATTTTCCTGCAGCAGTAACACAAAACTGTTACAGTCACATTAACAATAGCAGTAGGTGGTTTGGGATTCCTGGAGCAAACGGATATAAAAGTGACAGCCGTTTTAACATCATATGTTACTTTTAATACCATTTACCTTAATCATTTTTAAGTTAGTTCTAATAATATGGCGGGTGTTTAAAGGTTTTTATCCGTTTTTTGTTCACTATTGTCAGACTATGTAGAGGACCTAATTAAGACCACCGTGTCATACTGTCTTTTTAAACATTCTGTCTCTTGTGGTTCAGAGTTGTTGGTGTTCAGTCTGGTGAATGTTCCCTCTCTTTCCTTCTCCAGTCTGATAAACCATGAAAGTGCCCCAGGAGCTGCCAAGTGTATATCACGCTGCAGTATTTTGTTGGGATTTCTGGCTTGATAACTCAATATATCACCCCCTCTAAGTTGTTTTAGAGCAGACGTTGTGTTCTCAAGGTGCCACATAATATTGTCACATATATTGTGTGTCACAGCGTCTCGAGTGACTCTGGAAATATGACAAACAGAAATTAGCAGGTCAGGAGTCAAATGCTTTGAAAGCCACGAAATGTCCTTGTTTTTGAAAGAAAAGCACATTTGTTTGTCCATTAAAATAAATCAAATTGATCAGAAATACAGTGTAGACATTGTTAATGTTGTAAATGACTATTGTAGCTGGAAATGTTTTTTATTTTATTTATTTTATTTATTTTATTTATTTTATGGAATATCTACATAGGCGTACAGAGGCCCATTATCATGGACATTTCTAGGTGACCCCAAACTTTTGTATCCTCAGGCTGTTTTGTATGGCATGATACCAATACGATGAAGAGAAGAGAGAGTCTGTACATTTTCTTTCTCTTTTTTGCATTTGATTATGTTGTATTGTGGATCAAAATACAGTTATTCCGGGTGTCACTAATCTTATAGTATACAGCAAATTCTCCAGTGTTAAATTTAACACCGGTCCAGTGTCTATATGGGTCCAGACTTTTTGGTGATACATTATCACACTGCTTGGTGTAAAACATTATTTACATATTTCCCAGAGTGCCTTGCCTTTCAAGTAAATTGTAGATTTACCACCCCTGACTGTATTTGTTAGAGAGACATGGTTGTTGCATTCATCCATTCTCAGTCCTGTGGCCTTCACCAAGTGACATCATATGCCAATAATTGAACACAATACAACACATATTTCATAAGGCCTTATTTTGAGGGCCTAGTTTTAGACTAATACAGTGGCCTGAAACTCATGGTTTACAAGTAAAATCAGGCCCGTATGTCACTTTATGTTGGCTTCCAAAATGTTGACTAACCAACATTTAGAATTTTTAAGACTAAGATATGAGACAACCTAAATCATCTAAACTGGAACAACCATTTCAGTAGCGGGTGCAATAAGTCCAGGTAACAGATTTAGAAAAAATGTCAGCTACATTAAATAGTACCCGCAAAACACCAGTCTCAACGTCAACAGTGAAGAGGAGACTCCGGGATGCTGGCCTTCTAGGCAGAGTTCCTCTGTCCAGTGTCTCTGTTCTTTTGCTCATCTTAATATTTTATTTTTATTGGCCAGTCTGAGAAATTGCTTTTTCTTTGCAACTCTGCAGTCACCTCTTCACTGTTGACGTTGAGACTGGTGTTTTGCAGGTACTATTTAATGAAGCTGCCAGTTGAGGACTTGTGAGGTGTCTGTTTCTTAAACTAGACCCTCTAATGTACTTGTCCTCTTGCTCAGTTGTGCACCAGGGCCTCCCACTCCTCTTTCTATTCTGGTTAGAGACAGTTTCCACTGTTCTGTGAAGGGAGTAGTACACAGCGTTGTACGAGATCTTCAGTTTCTTGGCAATTTCTTGCATGGAATAGCCTTCATTTCTCAAAACAATAATAGACTGATGAGTTTCAGAATAAAGTTCTTATTTCTGGCCATTTTGAGCCTGTAATCGAACCCACAAATGCTGATGCTCCAGGAAATCAACTAGTCTAAAGAAGGCCAGTTGTATTGCTTCATTAATCAGAACATCAGTTTTCAGCTGTGCTAACATAATTGTAAAAAGGTTTTCTAATGATCAATTCACCTTTTAAAATGATAAACTTGGATTAGCTAACACAACGTGCCATTGGAACACAGGAGTGATGGTTGCTGATAATGGGCCTCTGTACGCCTATGTAGATATTCCATAAAATAAATCAAATAAATAACATTTCCAGCTACAATAGTCATTTACAACATTAACAATGTCGACACTGTATTTCTGATCAATTTGATTTATTTTAATGGACAAAAAAATGTGCTTTTCTTTCAAAAACAAGGACATTTTTAGGTGACCCCAAACTTTTGAACAGTAGTGTATATTTGAGTAGCATAACATTAATCAATGTACATAAAAATACATATTAAAACAAACAATATTTAAAAAATCCACCTGCAAATTAACACCAATGAGTGTTAATTTAACTCTTACAGAGAGAATTTGACACTTACACTTGAACAACACTATAAATGTTACACTGAAAAATCAACACTATGTAACACTGGTCTATTTGCTGTTTAGGAGTCATATTACGGTTGGTTGAGAGACAGACTCTTTCTTCAGACAACACACTTCTCTCTCTCGCTCGCTCTCGCTCTCTATCCATCTTTCTCACTTCTCTCTCTCTCTCTCTATCTCTCTCGCCCTCTCATTCTTTCCCCCCTCTTCTCTCCCTCTTCCAGAGAAGTAAATAAACAGATACATAAGAAAACATCTGCTTGCCTTTCTTCTCTTTCTCTTTGTTGTTTCTTCTCTCTCTCCCTCCCTGGTTGGAAGAAGTAGAGTGAAAAATAAGAGTCTATCAGCAGATGCCTCTGCTCTCTGATATAAAACACTGTAGACGTGGCTCTGTTTCTCAACGGAGGGGTGGAGAAAGGGAACAAATAAATAAACGACTGTATGAACGAGTGAAAGGGGGTTATCAGTTCATGTCAAGATGACAGGTGATTCCATGAGAAACAAACCCTGAGGTGACTGACTATATGCTGTAAAGATAGCTGTGTGTACGTGTGTGTCTGCCTCTGTGTAGCTCAGACTGGGACAGCTCCAACACCGTTGACCCGACTACCAAAACATCCTGACATAATTCCTATTAAGTGTTTGAAAGGAGTATGATTGAAACATAATAGGTTGTTTTCAATAACACTTGACAATACCATGCAGAGCATTCCATTTGGCTGCTGGGGGACAAGGAGACCCCAGCTCTGTTAAAACCATTGACAACTATGTGCCGTTTTCAAGGGTTTGTTAAATAAATGCTACAGCTAACTATTTGGTTTTAATGTCATCACCTCGTGAAGTGCAGAGTCAGAACTACAATTGTCCATTCATTCCAAGCAAAACAATTGCATATTTACATATTTACAGTACATATTTACAGTATCTCTATCATCAAAGTTATAAATCAAGTAACTGAATGCTTTCCATGATCAGTAAACATCAGTTGATCATGTCATTTCAGATACGTGAGAGTAACCCATTGTTATTATAGCTCATGGGGTAGCCTCACGATATCTCTCAATAAAGTAAAAAATGAAAAACCAGTGTCCACCACCAGGATGGGACACGTAAACCTTCTCCAAGAGTCATGGGATTATTCCCATCCACAAAACCCAGGCCTACTTGATGGTAATAACACTCACCGTTGCCCCTAGTGGCTGGTTTTGAAGGCATTTCACAATGCCCTCAGGGCATGGATCATTCTTTCAATGTCCTTTTCTGTCACCCCATTCTCATATACACTCTATTGCTGCTTTTCTCTGTAGGCAATGACTCATACTTTGTCCAACTTATATCTCCTTTCTCCCCGCCTTTGCTCTTTACTTATATCTCCCTCTTTGTAAGGTATGCAGATCTTCTGTTATTTCCCTTGGATCTCCTCTACGTTATAAATCACTGTCAGCCCTCTTCTCTCAGAGTGAGAAACCAGCTGCCAACAAAACCACAACTGTGTGTGTGTGTGTGTGTGTGTGCGTCCTGCCTGTCTTTCTGCGTGTGTGCATATGTGTGTGTATTCTTGCAGTGTGTGCCTATTTAAATATGGTAGCCTATATTATACTCTGTCAATCACTGTTAGTGTGTGTTTCTGTATTGGGAGAGACAGGGAGAAACAGGGAGATGAGGAATTAGATGAGAGACACGAAGAGACAGGGAGATGAGGAATTAGATGAGAGACACGAAGAGACAGGGAGATGAGGAATTAGATGAGGGACAGAGAGATGGAGGAATTAGATGAGAGACAGGGAGATGGAGGAATTAGATGAGAGACAGAGAGAGACAGGGAGATGAGGAATTAGATGAGAGACATTGAGATGGAGGAATTAGTTGATAGACAGGGACATGAGGAATTAGATGAGAGACAGGGAGATGAGGAATTAGTTGAGAGACAGGGAGAGACAGGGAGATGAGGAATTAGATGAGAGACAGGGAGATGAGGAATTAGACGAGAGACAAGAGACAGGGAGATGAGGAATTAGATGAGAGACAGGGGGAGACAGGGAGATGAGGAATTAGATGAGAGACAGGGAGAGTCAGGGAGAGACAGTGAGATGAGGAATTAGATGAGAGACAGGGAGAGACAAGGAGATGAATATTTAGATGAGAGACAGGGAGGTACAGGGAGAGCCAGTGAGATGAGGAATTAGATGAGAGTCAGGGAGAGACAGGGAGATGATGAATAAGATGAGAGACAGGGAAGACAGAGAGAGACAGGGAGAAGAGGAATAAGATGACAGACAGGGAGATTAAGAATTAGATGAGAGACAGGGAGGTACAGGGAAAGACAGGGAGATGAGGAATTAGATGAGAGACAGGGAGATTAAGAATAAAATGAGACAGAGAGAGACAGGGAGATGAGGAATAAGATGAGAGACAGGGAGATTAGGAATTAGATGAGAGACAGGGAGATGAGGAATAAGATGAGAGACAGGGAGATAAAGAAATAAATGAGAAACAGGGAGGTACAGGGAGATGAGGAATAAGATGAGAGACAGAGAGAGACAGGGAGATGAGGAATAAGATGAGAGACAGGGAGAGACAGGGAGATGAGGAATAAGATGAGAGACAGGGAGATAAAGAATTAAATGAGAGACAGGGAGAGACAGGGAGATGAGGAATAAGATGAGAGACAGAGAGAGACAGGGAGATGAGTAATAAGATGAGAGACAGGGAGATAAAGAATTAAATGAGAGACAGGGAAAGACAGGGAGATGAGGAATAAGATGAGAGACAGGGAGATAAAGAATTAAATGAGAGACAGGGAGGTACAGGGAGATGAGGAATTAGATGAGAGACAGGGAGGGACACAAATTATCAAGGAACCTACCAGGTACAACCCTAAATCCGTAACCATGGGCACCCTCTTAGATATCATCCTGACCAACTTGCCCTCTAAATACACCTCTGTTGTCTTCAACCAGGATCTCAGCGATCACTGCCTCATTGCCTGCGTCCGTAATGGGTCCACAGTCAAACGACCACCCCTCATCACTGTCAAACGCTCCCTTAAACACTTCAGCGAGCAAGCCTTTCTAATCGACCTGGCCCGGGTATCCTGGAAGGATATTGACCTCATCCCGTCAGTAAAGGATGCCTGGTTGCTGTTTAAAAGTGCTTTCCTCACCATCGTAAATAAGCATGCCCCATTCAAAAAATGTAGAACTAAGAACAGATATAGCCCTTGGTTCACCACAGACTTGACTGTCATTGACCAGCACAAAAACATCCTGTGGCGTTCTGCATTAGCATCGAATAGCCCCCGCGATATGCAACTTTTCACAGAAGTCAGGAACCAATCTACACAGTCAGTTAGGAAAGCAAAGGCTAGCTTTTTCAAACAGAAATTTGCATCCTGTAGCACTAATTCCAAAAAGTTCTGGGATGCTGTAAAGTCAATGGGGAATAAGAGCACCTCCACCCAGCTGCCCACTGCACTGAGGCTAGGAAACACTGTCACCACCGATAAATCTACAATAATCGATCATTTCAATCAGGATTTTTCTACGGCTGGCCATGCTTTCCACCTGGCTACCCCTACCCCAGCAACTTGCCCCCCCCCCCCCCCAAAATCCAGACAGCTGATGTGCAAATTCTGGATCCTACAAATCAGCTGGGCTAGACAATCTGGATCTCTTTCTGAAATAATCTACCAAAATCGTTGGAACAACCATTACTGAATTATTTAGGCTATATTATAAAAATTATTTCAAGGCTATATCCTACAAAGAAATACACTGTGAGGCGCCACAATAGGCTGGTAGGGACATAAAGCGCTCAGCTTTTTGTAACGGCATTCAGAGGTGGAAGAAGGATCGGACCAAAGCGCAGCGTGGTAAGTGTTCATAATGATTTTCAATTCAAACTCAGAACACCAAACAGAAAATAACAACGTGAATTTACAAAACTGAAGTCGTACTGTGTGGCCAAAACACTCACACGGAAACAAACACCCACAAACCAAAAGTGAAACCCAGGCTACCTAAGTATGATTCTCAATCAGAGACAACTAACGACACCTGCCTCTGATTGAGAACCACACTAGGCCGAACACAAAAACCAACATAGAAAAACAAACATAGACTGCCCAACTCACGCCCTGACCATTCTAAAACAAAGAATAAAATAACAGAACAATGGTCAGAACGTGACACATTTAAACAACATTTTGTTGTATTTAATCATTATATTCTATAAATTGTGCATATAGGCAGCGACTGACTTAGAATTAAATACAAAGTAAATGCAAAATGACTTATTCGTGCCTTTAAATTTGTTTTTAGAAATCATTTTTAGAAACACGAGTTTGGCCAGTATGTGGCTTCAGGCTCATGCGATGGTGCCTGGAGAGCCGGTCAGCAGCAGAGAATATCCTCTCCTCACTTGCAGAGCCACTGGGGATGCTCAACACCCTTTTGACCACTATTGCCAGGCTGGGCACAGACTACGAGTTTTTTTTTCTATAGTTAAGTTTAAAGGTTTTCAGGCAAAATAACCAAATAAAAAATGGAAAGCTCCTAGAATGTGGAAAATTGCCAGGCCTATATTGGGCCAAAATCTATTATGCCTTATTGTATAGATAATAGAACGAAAATGAACGAAACGTTTAAGAGATCAGATTTTTTATTTATTAATAGTTTGCTACAATGACACACTTAGTTATCTACCCATCTCATTCCTTTATTTTAGTTGTGAAAGGTGTCTTTTCAGATTCCACAATGATTATTTAGTTGTGGACACTAAATCACTGCACTCCCTCTCTTGGTCCTCATCTTTGTAAGTCACCTTGATTTAGCACCTGTGTGTTTTATCAGTTTCTTTATGAAAATATTTTGTGAACTCCATGACAGTAGATAAAGCAATGGGCTATAGCAGGACACAAGTAGACTACAAATACATGCTGGGGCGGTCATGCCCTGAGCTTGTGAAAATGAGAGCTGCTGGAGAGAAATTGGTGCGGGCGAGAAGGCAGACACCCCAGCCTTTGGGAATCTCACTCCACGCTACAGTCAAATTGGGCACGCTCCACTCCTTGCTCCGCTCCACGCTCCTCTCTTCGCTACACTCCAGCGCAACACAAAAACTGGTTAACTCTCTTATATATGCTATGGGGGATGCTGCTGATGATATTTTGGAAGTATCGCCATTGACTGATGCTGATAAAAAGAAGTATGCTAATGTGAAAGCAGCATTTGAGCAGCACTGTTCAGGAAAACACCATGTTATTTTTGAGAGAGCCCAAATGATGAGGGAGAGAGTGCAGAGGCATTGTAATGCTCAAAGAAGGTCTGATGAGAGACATAATGGTGTTGGAATAAATGACAGGAGGCTGTCAGAACAGCTTCAGTTGGACTCACATCACATTGTGTTCCACTCACCTTGAGAGAAAAAATATATATGGAGAGCTGGTCAGGATGGAGAACATAGATGTTTTAACCAAAGTGACAGAGCCCACAGAATGGTGCTCAGGGATGGATGTTGTCTTGTAAGCCAATGGAGAGATCAGAGGGAATGAATCAGTGATAAGAGCGTTTCATTCTTCCAGGAGGAGATTAAACACTCGCAATGTTGACAAATGCACTTTTTCACGAAGCTGGATGCTCAATCTGGATTTTGGCAAATCCCTCCCACCCCTGTCACACCTCCTCACTTCCTTCATCACACCATTTGGGAGGTACCACTTACCACTTCAACAGATTGCCATTTGGCATATTATTGGTGCCCGAGCATTGCCTCAAATGTTTGAGAACTTCCAAGGGTGCTGGGTGCCATGCTGACGACATTCTGTTGTTTGGATGTGACAGACAAGAACACAACAAGAGACTTCACAAAGTGCTACAGAAACTGCAGCAGGAGTGTCTCACTCAACAGAAAGTGTACGTTTGCAAAGAATGAAGTCATTCTTCTTGGGTCACAGGCTTAATGCTTCATGACTGGAGCCACATCCCAACAAGGTCAAGGTAATCAGGGAGATGCCAGAATCTGTGTAGCAGATGTTCGCCAACTGATGGGCATGGCGAACTACCTTGCTAAGTTTCTGCCCCAACTGGCTACATACCGCATGCCATTGAATGAGCTTAGCCGAGAGAAGAACGAGGGTTTCTGGGGGCATCCCCAAAAGACTGCTTTTCAGAAGCTCAAGGAGGAACTGAGTCCTCCAAAAAACACTCGCTCAGTACTCGTGCATGGTTGATGTCGGAAGTTTACATATACTTAGGTTGGAATCATTAAAACTTGTTTTTCAACCACTCCACAAATGTCTTGTTAACAAACTATAGTTTTGGCAAGTCGGTTAGGACATCTACTTTGTGTATGACACAAGTAATTCTTCCAACAATCATTTACAGACAGATTGTTTCACTTATAATTCACTGTATCACAATTCCAGCCGGTCAGAAGTTTAAATACACTAAGTTGACTGTGCCTTTAAACAGCTTGGAAAATTCCAGAAGATTATGTCATGGCTTTACCTTCAAACTCAGTGCCTCTTTGCTTGACATCATGGGGAAATCAAAAGAAATCAGCCAAGACCTCAGAAAAGGTTTGGTTCATCCTTGGGAGCAATTTTCAAATGCCTGAAAGTGCCATGTCCATCTGTACAAACAATAGTACGCAAGTATAAACACCATGAGACCACGCAGCCGTCATACCGCTCAGGAAGGAGACGCGTTCTGTCTCCTATGGATGAACGTACTTTGGTGCGAAATGTGCAAATCAATCCCAGAACAACAGCAAATGACCTTGTGAAGATGCTGAAAGAAACAGGTATCTATATCCACAGTAAAACGAGTCCTATATCGACATAACCTGAAAGGCCACTCAGCAAGGAAGAAGCCACTGATCCAAAACCGCCATAAAAAGCCAGACTGTGGTTTGCAACTGCACATGGGGACAAAGATCGTACTTTTTGGAGAAATTTCCTCTGGTCTGATGAAACAAAAATAGAACTTTTGGCCATAATGACCATCGTTATGTTTGGAGGAAAAAGGGGGAGGCTTCCAAGCCGAAGAACACCATACCAACCGTGAAGCACGGGGGTGGCAGCATCGTGTTGTGGGGGTGCTTTGCTGCAGGAGGGACTGGCGCACTTCACAGAATAGTTGGCATCATGAGGAAGGGAAGTTATGTGGATATATTGAAGCAACATCTCAAGACATCAGTCAGGAAGTTAAAGCTTGGTCGCAAATGGGTTTTCCAAATGGACAATGACCCCAAACATACTTCCAAAGTTGTAGCAAAATGGCTTATGGACAACAAAGTCAAGGTATTGGAGTGGCCATCACAAAGCCCTGACCTCAATCCTATAGGAAATGTATGGGCAGAACTGAAAAAGCGTGTGCGAGCAAGGAGGCCTACAAACCTAACTCAGTTACACCGGCTCTGTCAAGAGGAATGGGCCAAAATTCACCCAACTTATTGTGGGAAGCTTGTAGAAGGCTACTCGAAACATTTTACCCAAGTTTAACCATTTAAAGGCAATGCTACCAAATACTAATTGAGTGTATGTAAACGTCTGACCCACTGGGAATGTGATGAAAGAAATAAAAGCTGAAGTAAATCATTCTCTCTACTATTATTCTGACATTTCACATTCTTAAAATAAAGTGGTGATCCTAACTGACCTAAGAAAGGGATTTTTTACTTGTATTAAATGTGAGGAATTGTGAAAGCTGAGTTTAAATGTATTTGGCTGAGGTGTATGTAAACTTCCGACTTCAACTGTAGGTGCTGTGCTGACTCAGAAACAGGCTGACAATACTTGGACACCTGTGACATACAACTCAAGAGGAATGACTGATATAGAGAAATGCTAATCATAGATTGAGAAAGAGGCCATAGCAGCCACATAGGCATGTGAAAGACTGACTCCTTACCTTCAGGTCCTGCAGTTCACACCAGAAACTGACCACAAACCCCTGCTCCCGTTGCTAGGCTCCAGAGCCCTAGATCAGGGTCCTATGATTTACACCGCGACTTCTGAGATTCACCTACAACATCGTCCATGTGTCGGGGAAGAATCTCATCACTGCAGATACGCTGTCGAGGGCACCGATGGGTGACACATCATCCACTGCGACTTACAACTGGACAAGATAGTGTACGTGGATACCATCGTTTCCTCACTACCAGTTGCATAGGTAAAGCTGCACACAGACACCTTTCATTATTCTGAAAGGTGAAAGACTTGTAACTAACTGTAAGCACAGACACTCAGAGGTGAAATACTTCAAAAGATCCATGATGGACATCAAGGAATCTCAAAGTGCCAAGCAAGGGCCCAGCAGTCAGTGTGGTGGCCAGGAATTTCATCCCAGATCCGACAAGCAGTCGACAGGTGTGAAATCTGCCAAAAACACAGAACAGCCGCTCCATTTCTGAACGACCATGGCAAAAGGTGGGAATGGCCCTACTTGAGTGGAACAAGACGTCGGCTGAGACCACCTTCAGGGCTGTAAAAGAAGCCTTTGTCTGCCATGGAGTTACGGAGACAGTAGTTTCAGACAATGGACCACAGTTCTCCTCAAAGATCTTCTGAGTATACACTGAGTGCATAAAAACATTAGGAACACCTGCTCTTTCCATGACAGACTGACCAGGTGAATCCAGGTGAAAGCCATGATCCCTTATTGATGTCACCTGTTAAATCCACTTAAATCATTGTAGGTGAAGGGGAGGAGACAGGTCAACTTCTTATGGTATAGGGCGCTTGCGTCCCACTTGGCCAAAAAACAGGGAAAATGCAGCGCGGTAAATTCAAATAAATTGATTAAAAAAATCTAACTTTCATTAAATCACACATATAAGATACTCAATTAAAGCTACACTCGTTGTGAATCCAGCCAACATGTCAGAGTTTAAAAAGGCTTTTCGGCGAAAGCATAAGAAGCTATTATCTGATGATAGCACAACAGTAAACAAAGAGTGTAGCATATTTCAACCCTGCAGGCGCTACACAAAACGCAGAAATAAAATTTAAAACATGCCTTACCTTTGACGAGCTTCTTTTGTTGGCACTCCAATATGTCCCATAAACATCACAATTGGTCCTTTTGTTCGATTAATTCCATCGATATATATCCAAAATGTCAATTTATTTGGCGCGTTTGATCCAGAAAAAAACAGCTTCCAAAATGCGCAACGTCACTACAAAATATTTCAAAAGTTGCCTATGAACTTTGCCAAAATATTTCAAACTACTTCTGTAATAAAACTTTAGGTATTTTTAAACGTTAATAATCGATCAAATTGAAGACGGGTCTATCTGTGTTCAATACAGAAACACAACAAACCAAGCTACTTTTCAAGTCTTGCGCAACTCTCAACAGTGTTACGCAGTTCCTAGTTGGCATCATTGCACAAATGAATAACCTCAACCAAATTCCAAAGACTGGTGACATCCAGTGGAAGCGGTAGGAACTGAAAACAAGTTCCTAAGAAATATTGTTTGCCAATGAGAACTTAGTGAACAGACAGAGACTTCAAAAAAACATTTCTGAACGATTAGTCCTCGGGGTTTTGCCTGCTACATAAGTTATGTTATACTCACAGACATGATTCAAACAGTTTTAGAATCTTCAGAGTGTTTTCTATCCAAATCTACTAATACTATGCATATCCTATATTCTTGGCATGAGTAGCAGTAAGTTGAAATTGGGCACGCTATTTATCCAAAAGTGAAAATGCTGCCCCCTATACCTTAAGAAGTTAAAGAAGGATTTTTAGGCCTTAAGACAATTGAGACATGGATTGTGTATGTGTGCCATTCAGAGGGTGAATGAGGAAGACAAAGATTGAAGTGCTTTTTGAAATGGGTATGGTAGTAGGTGCCAGGCGCACCGGTCTGTGTCAAGAACGGCATCGCCGCTGGGTTTTTCACGCTCAACAGTAATAGTTGTATTTTCATAATTAGTAGGCTGACACATTACCTTTAGCTATACAGAATATCTCACCACCATGCTTTTCCATCTCATCTCTCCTTTATTCCATTTTCTATGACACCGAGAGAGGGACTGTCAACAGTTTCATGGAATAGCCTTGTGAAAACATGTTACTATCCATGTTCCTGAAGAGATTTCACATGGGTAGTTACAGGGACAAGGTTGGCGAGTCCATGGGTTACGGAGTTTGGGTGGAATATCACCTGTTGATAACCAGAGTAGCCTACCCTACATGAGTATTTCCCGGCGGGAAAGGGGCCTCCATTCGCTATGGATGATATGTTTTTTTCTCTTGCCCCTGTTCCCGCCCGTTTGATAATGTGCCATTCTAAATCAGAACTCATTTTACATATTAGTAAAGACAAGATTAAATTGAGAATAGTCTGATGGGTAAAAAATAAGATCACTTGATGAGAGAACAGCTGTGCAGCCTGAGGCAAGGAACAGAGAGCAAGCTTTTTTTGCTACTTCCTCAAACCATCAATAGTCTGTAGTCGCACCATGCAGCCAAAACATGTTTGATTTCTGAGACATTCTAAGGCTTGTATCATTCACAACTAAAGTTGCCAAATAACTCTAAATGTAGCATATTAGACATGTTTCAAATTATCACTTTTATTCTGAACATAGCCACTTCATATGACACTCTCGCTACAGAATGGGAAAAATATTGTTTCTATTTTATTCAGATAACTTCAATTATATTCTTCTTACTATAAAATCATATAATATAAAATAATGGGCCAGGGACTTATAAGCATATCTTGTCTGCTAAATGAACAGGCCTACAACCTATGGCATGGCGCTTGTTCTAGTGAAATACATTTTCTTCATCTCATAAGGTTTCTTTAAACCTGACTAAAATAAATAAGTGATTTATTGTGATGGTGTATATTCAATGGATTTATTGTACTTTTTAAAATGTAGATGCTCCAAAGGAGGCTTGTTTACGTGCAGGCCTGGAGACGCTAAATGTGTTTATGTTCATTACGGTCAATTACCGTGCGACCGGCAGTCTCTTGCATGACAATAAACCATCTGACAAAATGTAATGACTGCCACATCTGTAACTATACCTGGTTTTATCTTACTAACCACCTGACAAAATGTAATGACTGCCACATCTGTAACTATACCTGGTTTTATCTTACTAACCACCTGACAAAATGTAATGACTGCCACATCTGTAACTATACCTGGTTTTATCTTACTAACCACCTGACAAAATGTAATGACTGCCACATCTGTAACTATACCTGGTTTTATCTTACTAACCACCTGACAAAATGTAATGACTGCCACATCTGTAACTATACCTGGTTTTATCTTACTAACCACCTGACAAAATGTAATGACTGCCACATCTGTAACTATACCTGGTTTTATCTTACTAACCACCTGACAAAATGTAATGACTGCCACATCTGTAACTATACCTGGTTTTTATCTTACTAACCACCTGACAAAATGTAATGACTGCCACATCTGTAACTATACCTGGTTTATCTTACTAACCACCTGACAAAATGTAATGACTGCCACATCTGTAACTATACCTGGTTTTATCTTACTAACCACCTTCCTTAACGACAGGTGTCCCTGTCTCCTTATTCTTACAACACACACACGTATGTTCTGTGTCTCTCCCTCTGTCTCTCGGTGTCTCCGCGCAAACATACACGCACTTGTGGATGTGTGTGTATGTTATGTCTGTTATGTGTATGTGCGGACGTGTTTAACTATTCTTGTGAATAGTTATAAACAAACAAAAATTTGACCAACTGGGGATATTTTGTTAGTTTCCACAAGGTCAAATGTTATTTCTAGGGTTTTTAGGGTTGAGGTTAGAATTAGGGTTAGGGTTAGAATTATGTGAATCGTTAGGAGCTAGGGTTAGTTTTAGGGTTAGGGTTAAGATAGGTTTTTAGGTTAAGGTTAGGGTAAGAGTATGTGTTAAGGTTAAGGTTAGGGATAGGGATAGGGGTTAGGGAAAATAGGATTTTGAATGGGACTGAATTGTGTGTCCCCACAAGGTTAGCTGTACAATACTTTGTGTGTGTGTGTGTCTAACAGTTTGTTTTCTCAGTCAGGTGTTCCCCCATGGTCTTCCTGATGAGTTCACGCTGGTTTTCACTTTGCTCCTCAAGAAGAAAACACTGAGAGACAACATCTACCTCTTCCAGATCTCTGATGAGCAGGGATACCCACAGGTATACACTTCTCTTTTCACCTCCCTCTCTCATCTCTGTCCTCTACCCTCTTTTATTACGCTCTTTCCTCCCCTCTTCCTTCTCTCCATCATACTCTCTCCTCTGTCTCTCCCTCATCTCTCTCTCTCTCTCTTCTGCTCCCTCTTTCATCTCTCCCCTCTCCATCTCTCCACTCTCTATCCTCCCTTCAACTTCTCCTCTCTCTCTCTCTGTTGTTTCTCATTATTATTCATGTTACTTCTATAATAAGTCTGAAGCCACATTTAAATACTCCATGTATATGATGAATTGCAGGCAAACCATCTCATTATAAATGATTGATTGTGTGTTTTCAGTGGCAATAATTAGTATACAGTATATTACTTTTGTCTATGTCTTTGCTAACTTTGCAGTGTGTTCCATGTAGCCCATATTGAGACACAAAGCACTGTACTGAACGTGTAGCTCCTTCTCCTAGTGGCTACTGCTTGGGACTGGATAGGCATATTCAATGAGGCATTGGCTTCAACATTGCTTACACCTACAACACAATATCAGATTCTGTCAGATCTGTAGACTTCTCTGTAGAGGTGTTGTTTCCCAAACAGATGTGATACAACTGTTTTTTCCCTGTCTCTCCTCCCCTCCCCTACCTCCTCGTCTCCCCCCCTCCCCTCCCCTGCCTCCTCCTCTCCCCCTCTCTCCTCCCCCTCCCCTCCCCTCCCCTGCCTCATCCTCTCCCCCTCTCTCCTCCTTCCTTCCTCCCTCCCCCCTAGTTCTCTCTTGACCTGAATGGCCCTGAGGCCACCCTGTCCCTGCGTGCGCGGGGGGCCGACCCCCTGAGTGACCCAGTTGGGTGTTTGTTCAGTGGGGAGGGAGTTGAGTCTCTCCTGGACAGTGGCTGGCACAAACTGTCCCTCAGCGTCCAACAGGGAGCAGCCTCTCTACACGTGGACTGCAGCTCCATCCAGACCATGCCCCTGGAGCCCCGGGGAGAGCTACCCACCAAAGGACACACCCTACTGGGGATCAGAGCTACGGATGCTGCCCCTGTGGAGGTATTGACTGGAAGACCAGGGAGGGAGAGGGGGGGTTGATTGTGGTAGGAAGTTGGGTGTAGGGAGATGGGGTTGGGTCAACCTGTATGTGGGGAGTAGCTATATGGAGGTGAAGACTGTGGGAGCAGGGAAGAGATGGAGAGAGAGGTAGAGAGGCTTGGAGGAGGAGAGACATGTAAGGAAAGGTGGAGAGGATGGGAGGAGATGGAGGGAGAGGTGGAGATTGTGGGAATAGGGGACAGGTATACTTAGGGGTGATGGTTGGGGCTGTAGTAGTGGGCTTGTAGTTGTAGTGGGTCTCTAACAATATTTGTTATCCTCTCTCTCTCTCTCTCTCTCTCTCTCTCTCTCTCTCTCTTCCTCTCTCTCGCTCTCTCTCTTCCATTCTCTCGTCCCCTCTCTCTCCCTTCCTTTCTCTCTGCCCCCTTTCCTCTTCATCTCTGCCCATCTCACAGATGGACATTCAGCAAGTGATGGTGTACTGTGATGCCTCCCTGGCCAGTCAGGAGGCCTGCTGTGAGATACCTGGTGCTCGGGTGAGAACACCAGACATTACATATCGCTCCCACAACCACCACACCAACCATCACACAATGCTTCTGCAACCATCACACATCGCTCCCACATCCACCACACCAACCATCACACAATGCTTCTGCAACCATCACACAACGCTTTTACAACCATCACACATCGCTCCCACATCCACCACACCAACCATCACACAATGCTTCTGCAACCATCACACCGACCATCACACAACGCTTTTACAACCATCACACATCGCTCCCACATCCACCACACCAACCATCACACAATGCTTCTGCAACCATCACACTGACCATCACACAACGCTTTTACAACCATCACACATCGCTCCCACATCCACCACACCAACCATCACACAATGCTTCTGCAACCATCACACTGACCATCACACAATGCTTCTGCAACCCTCACACTGACCATCACACAACGCTTTTACAACCATCACACATCGCTCCCACATCCACCACACCAACCATCACACAATGCTTCTGCAACCATCACACTGACCATCACACAATGCTTCTGCAACCATCACACTGACCATCACACAACGCTTTTACAACCATCACACATCGCTCCCACATCCACCACACCAACCATCACACAATGCTTCTGCAACCATCACACTGACCATCACACAATGCTTCTGCAACCATCACACCGACCATCACACAACGCTTTTACAACCATCACACATCGCTCCCACATCCACCACACCAACCATCACACAATGCTTCTGCAACCATCACACTGACCATCACACAATGCTTCTGCAACCCTCACACTGACCATCACACAATGCTTCTGCAACCATCACACTGACCATCACACAACGCTTTTACAACCATCACACATCGCTCCCACATCCACCACACCAACCATCACACAATGCTTCTGCAACCATCACACTGACCATCACACAATGCTTCTGCAACCATCACACCGACCATCACACAACGCTTTTACAACCATCACACATCGCTCCCACATCCACCACACCAACCATCACACAATGCTTCTGCAACCATCACACTGACCATCACACAACGCTTTTACAACCATCACACATCGCTCCCACATCCACCACACCAACCATCACACAATGCTTCTGCAACCATCACACTGACCATCACACAATGCTTCTGCAACCCTCACACTGACCATTACACAACGCTTTTACAACCATCACACATCGCTCCCACATCCACCACACCAACCATCACACAATGCTTCTGCAACCATCACACTGACCATCACACAATGCTTCTGCAACCATCACACTGACCATCACACAACGCTTTTACAACCATCACACATCGCTCCCACATCCACCACACCAACCATCACACAATGCTTCTGCAACCATCACACTGACCATCACACAATGCTTCTGCAACCATCACACTGACCATCACACAACGCTTTTACAACCATCACACATCGCTCCCACAACCACCATCATATGTAGACTTGCTGATTTTGAGTATTTATGCCTGGAGAAAGTGTTCCCACACAGTTGGTATCAAGCGGATTGTGCAGAATCAACTATGTTGACAGAGAAAGAGAGAGCTCAGGGATGGGTGGAGAGCACAGCCATTTCTGAGATGATTTTTAACCTGAAGGCATTTCCGCCCTGATGTCTGTTTTTGTCTGTACAGACTTTTTGTACATAGGCGGAAGTGTCCTTCATGTTTGTAAGTGTGTGTGTGTGTGTGTGTGTGTGTGTGTGTGTGTGTGTGTGTGTGTGTGTGTGTGTGTGTGTGTGTGTGTGTGTGTGTGTGTGTGTGTGTGTGTGTGTGTGTGTGTGTGTGTGTGTGTGTGTGTGTGTGTGTGTGTGTGTGTGTGTGTGTGTGTGTGTGTGTGTGTGTGTGTGTGTGTGTGTGTGTGTTTGTATGTTTGTTTGTGTCTCTGTGTGTAGGCTGTACTCTGCGTATAGGCCTATGTACGAAAAACAGACAAACAGGGAGAGAGAAGTTACTCAGAACACCTTCAGAACTGTAGAACAGCCCAGAACACTTTCAGAACCCTCTAGAAAAAAAGTGACTTTGTCGTCAGTTCAGCTGTTTCCAGGCAGTTCCCTGATGTTTGCTACCTGTAGGCTACGCTCCGTTACGTTACACGTGAGTGTCATTGGACGAAGGCGTCTCCTGTGCAGGGGAGTTTAGAGCCCTGACGCTCAATCTGAACATTACCACGCAGCACTCGAGGGCCGGTTTAGGAAGCGGAAGGACCTTATCTTTCATATCAGCAAGATAATAATCAAAAAAAGTCAAATTGATACACATCTTGATAGAGTTAATGTTCCCACTCGGCCACATCTCCATGTTACAGACAAGAGGCGACCTGTGCTAATTAGCTATCTAGTGTGCTCTGAACATCTGTGTGTAGTGTAACTCAGGATGGAAGCACCCATAGCTGTATGGACCTGTGTGTAGTGTAACTAGGGATGGAAGCACCCATAGCTGTATGGACCTGTGTGTAGTGTAACTAGGGATGGAAGCACCCATAGCTGTATGGACCTGTGTGTAGTGTAACTCGAGATGGAAGCACCCATAGCTGTATGGACCTGTGTGTAGTGTAACTAGGGATGGAAGCACCCATAGCTGTATGGACCTGTGTGTAGTGTAACTAGGGATGGAAGCACCCATAGCTGTTTGGACCTGTGTGTAGTGTAACTCGAGATGGCTGTATGGACCTGTGTGTAGTGTAACTCGAGATGGCTGTATGGACCTGTGTGTAGTGTAACTTGAGATGGCTGTATGGACCTGTGTGTAGTGTAAATCGAGATGGAAGCACCCATAGTTGTATGGACCTGTATGTAGTGTAACTCAGGATGGAAGCACCCATAGCTGTATGGACCTGTGTGTAGTGTAACTCGAGATGGAAGCACCCATAGCTGTATGGACCTGTGTGTAGTGTAACTCAGGATGGAAGCACCCATAGCTGTATGGACCTGTGTGTAGTGTAACTCGAGATGGAAGCACCCATAGCTGTATGGACCTGTGTGTAGTGTAACTCGAGATGGCTGTATGGACCTGTGTGTAGTGTAACTCGAGATGGCTGTATGGACCTGTGTGTAGTGTAACTCGAGATGGCTGTATGGACCTGTGTGTAGTGTAACTCGAGATGGCTGTATGAACCTGTGTGTAGTGTAACTTGAGATGGCTGTATGGACCTGTGTGTAGTGTAACTCGAGATGGCTATATGGACCTGTGTGTAGTGTAACTCGAGATGGCTATATGGACATGTGTGTAGTGTAACTCGAGATGGCTGTATGGACCTGTGTGTAGTGTAACTCTAGATGGCTATATGGACCTGTGTGTAGTGTAACTTGAGATGGCTAGATGGACCTGTGTGTAGTGTAACTCGAGATGGCTATATGGACCTGTGTGTAGTGTAACTTGAGATGGCTGTATGGACCTGTGTGTAGTGTAACTTGAGATGGCTATATGGACCTGTGTGTAGTGTAACTTGAGATGGCTGTATGGACCTGTGTGTAGTGTAACTTGAGATGGCTGTATGGACCTGTGTGTAGTGTAACTTGAGATGGCTATATGGACCTGTGTGTAGTGTAACTTGAGATGGCTATATGGACCTGTGTGTAGTGTAACTTGAGATGGCTGTATGGACCTGTGTGTAGTGTAACTCGAGATGGCTATATGGACCTGTGTGTAGTGTAACTCGAGATGGCTATATGGACCTGTGTGTAGTGTAACTCGAGATGGCTATATGGACCTGTGTGTAGTGTAACTCGAGATGGCTTTATGGACCTGTCTGTAGTGTAACTTGAGATGCCTAGATGGACCTGTGTGTAGTGTAACTCGAGATGGCTATATGGACCTGTGTGTAGTGTAACTTGAGATGGCTGTATGGACCTGTGTGTAGTGTAACTTGAGATGGCTATATGGACCTGTGTGTAGTGTAACTTGAGATGGCTGTATGGACCTGTGTGTAGTGTAACTTGAGATGGCTATATGGACCTGTGTGTAGTGTAACTTGAGATGGCTGTATGGACCTGTGTGTAGTGTAACTTGAGATGGCTGTATGGACCTGTGTGTAGTGTAACTTGAGATGGCTGTATGGACCTGTGTGTAGTGTAACTTGAGATGGCTGTATGGACCTGTGTGTAGTGTAACTTGAGATGGCTGTATGGACCTGTGTGTAGTGTAACTTGAGATGGCTGTATGGACCTGTGTGTAGTGTAACTTGAGATGGCTGTATGGACCTGTGTGTAGTGTAACTTGAGATGGCTGTATGGACCTGTGTGTAGTGTAACTTGAGATGGCTGTATGGACCTGTGCGTAGTGTAACTTGAGATGGCTGTATGGACCTGTGTGTAGTGTAACTTGAGATGGCTATATGGACCTGTGTGTAGTGTAACTTGAGATGGCTGTATGGACATGTGTGTAGTGTAACTTGAGATGGCTGTATGGACATGTGTGTAGTGTAACTCGAGATGGCTGTATGGACCTGTGTGTAGTTTAACTTAAGATGGCTGTATGGACCTGTGTGTAGTGTAACTTGAGATGGCTGTATGGACCTGTGTGTAGTGTAACTTGAGATGGCTATATGGACTTGTGTGTAGTGTAACT
>NC_092164.1:54864077-54916577 GCF_045791955.1 Oncorhynchus clarkii lewisi
TTTCTACATTGTAGAATAATGATGAAGACATCAAAACTATGGAATAACACATATGTATGTATTATTGTATCATGTATTAACCAAAAAAGTGTTAAACAAATCTATATATATTTTATATTTGAGATTCTTCAAAGTAGCCACCCTTTGCCTGATGACAGCTTTGCACACGCTTGGCATGCTCTCAACCAGCTTCATGAGGTAGTCACCTGGAATGCATTTCAATTAACAGGTGTGCCTTGTTAAAAGTACATTTGTGGCATTTCTTTCTTTCTTAATGCGTTTATTCAAACCAGTTGTGTTGTGACAAGGTAGGGGTGGTATACAGAAGATAGCCCTATTTGGTAAAAGACCAAGTCCAGAACAGCTCAAATAAGCAAAGAGAAACAACAGTGCATCATTACTTTAACCTCTCTTGGATATTCAGGACGGTAGCGTCCCACCCCGCCAACAGCCAGTGAAAGTGCAGGTCGCCTAATTCAAAATAACAAAAATCGAATAATTAAAATTCCTCAAGCATACAAGTATTTTACACAATTTTAAAGATACAATTCTCATTAATCCAGCCACAGTGTCTGATTTCAAAAAAGCTTTACAGTGAAAGCACCACAAACGATTATGTTAGGTCACCACCAACTCACAGAAAAACACAGCCATTTTTACAGCCAAAGAGAGGAGTCACAAAAATCAGAAATATAGCTAAAATGAATCACTAACCTTTGATGATCTTCATCAGATGACACAACACATGTATGTTTTGTTTGATAAAGTTCATATTTATATCCAAAAATCTAATGTTACATTGGCGTGTTATGTTCAGTAGTTCCAAAACATGCGGTGATTTTGCAGAGAGCCACATCAATTTACAGAAATACTCATAATAAACATTGATAAAAGATACAACTATTATACATGGAACTTTAGATAAACTTCTCCTTAATGCAACCGCTGTGTCAGATTTAAACAAAACTTTATGGAAAAAGCAAACCATGCAATAATCTGAGTACAGCCTTTAGACAACAAAGCAGCAAAAAGATACCAATATTGTGCAGTCAACAGAAGTCAGAAATAACTTTATAAATGTTCACTTACCTTTGATGATCTTCATCAGAATGCACTCCCAGGAATCCCAGTTCCTCAATAAATGTTTGATTTTTTCGATAAAGTTCATCATGTATGTCCAAATAGCTCCCTTTGTTACTGCGTTTAGTAAACACATCCAAACGCGCGTGCAAGTCTACTAATTATATGCATATAATTACTTCCGGGCCTGAGTAGCAGGCAGTTACCTCTGGACACCTTATTCATCTAAGCTACACAATACTGCCCCCCAGTCACCAAGAAGTTAAGACACGAAGGTCAGTCAATCTGGAACTTTTCAAGAACTTTGAAAGTTTCTTCAAGTGCAGTCGCAATACCCATCAAGTGCAATGATGAAACTGGCTCTCATGAGGGCCGCCACAGGAAAGGAAGACCCAGAGTTACCTCTGCTGCAGAGGATAAGTTCATTAGAGTTAACTGCACCTCAGATTGCAGCTCAAATAAATGCTTCACAGAGTTCAAGTAACAGACACATCTCGACATCAACTGTTCAGAGGAGACTGTGTGAATCAGGCCTTCAAGGTCGAATTACTGCAATGAAATCACTACTAAAGGACACCAATAAGAAGAAGAGACTTGCTTGGGCCAAGAAACAGGAGCAATGGATATTAGACTGGTGGAAATCTGTTCTTTGGTCTGATGAGTCCAAATTTTTGTTCCAACAACCGTGTCATTGTGAGATGCAGAGTAGGTGAACGGATGATCTCTGCATGTGTGGTTCCCACCATAAAGTATGCATGGGGGAGGTGTGATGGTGTGGGGGTGCTTTGCTGGTGACACTGTCTGTGTTTTATTTAGAATTCAAGGCACACTCAACCAGCATTGCTACCACAGCATTCTGCAGTGATACACCATCCCATCTGGTTTGTTCTTAGTGGGACTATCATTTGTTTTACAACAGGACAATGACCTAAAACACACCTCCAGGCTGTGTAAGGGCTATTTGACCAAGTATTGTGATGGAGTGCTGCATCAGATGACCTGGCCTCCATAATCATCCGACCTCAACCCTATTGAGATGGTTTGGGGTGAGTTAGACTGCAGAGTGAAGGAAAAGCAGCCAACAAGTGCTCAGCTTATGTGGGAACTCTTTCAAATCAAATCAAATGTATTTATATAGCCCTTCGTACATCAGCTGATATCTCAAAGTGCTGTACAGAAACCCAGCCTAAAACCCCAAACAGCAAGCAATGCAGGTGTAGAAGCACGGTGGCTAGGAAAAACTCCCTAGAAAGGCCAAAACCTAGGAAGAAACCTAGAGAGGAACCAGGCTATGTGTGGTGGCCAGTCCTCTTCTGGCTGTGCCGGGTGGAGATTATAACAGAACATGGCCAAGATGTTCAAATGTTCATAAATGACCAGCATGGTCGAATAATAATACGGCAGAACAGTTGAAACTGGAGCAGCAGTACGGTCAGGTGGACTGGGGACAGCAAGGAGTCATCATGTCAGGTAGTCCTGGGGCATGGTCCTAGGGCTCAGGTCCTCCGAGAGAGAGAAATAAAGAGAGAATTAGAGAGAGCATATGTGGGGTGTCCAGTCCTCTTCTGGCTGTGCCGGGTTGAGATCATAACAGAACATGGCCAAGATGTTCAAATGTTCATAAATTACCAGCATGGTCGAATAATAATAAGGCAGAACAGTTGAAACTGGAGCAGTAGCAGTTGAAACTGTTGGAAAAGCATTCATTATCAAGCTGGTTGAAGGAATGCCAAAGGTTTGCAAGGCTGTCATCAAGGAAAAGAGTGGCTACTTTGAAGAATCTAAAATATTTGTTTAACACTTTTTTGGTTACTACATGATTCCATGTGTGTTATTTCATAGTTTTGATGTCTTCACTATTATTCTGCAATGTAGAAAATAGTAAAAATAAAGAAAAAGCCTTGAATGAGTAGGTGTGTCCAAACTTTTGACTGGTCCTGTACATGCTCCGGTGTCAACCCAGCCCGCACCAGCCCCAGCAGCACAGCTCTGGGGTCCGTACACCCCGCCCCCTGCATCGCATGTTTCCTGGTCTTCCACATTGGAAGACGAGAGAGAGATGGTGGTAGGAAACAGGGACTATGCAGTAGGCACCGCGGGTGCCAATCATTGATGGACTTGCAGTTCCAACACACTGGAGAAAAACCTTTTCACTCCTCTTTTCTCCCTCCTTCTTTCTCTCCTTTAGCTCCCAGTCACACAATATCAATATATAAATGAACTGTGTGGTGTGAGGAGAGCTGGCTGGGCTGACACGCCTGGTGGTAGATGCTGTTTTAATTACCATACGTCCATTAGAGCAAAATTCACTTTTGCTATTTATTACACACACACCAAACTGCAGTGAGAATCTCCAGCTGGCCTGCACTCTCCGGTGCCGTGGGGACTTTACACGATCTATTGATCTCTGTCTCCTGAGAGGGAGGTGTGTGTCTGTGTGTATATAGCCTCTGTTTAATTATTTCTAACTACATGTGAGCAAGTGTGTGAGAGAGTGTGAGTGAAATGTTGGAGGCCCCCTCCCCAAACACCTGTCTGCATCTCTTCAGAGTATATTTAAATGGTGTAACAGTACCACTCTCTGGTCATTAGAGAAACTGCACCCTAATTATGACACTGGGTGTGGATGTGCTTGACTTGCTTTGACTACAACTGGCCCTTCTAGTTTCGCCAATGGTCCCAAATTGGTACTGTGTGCTCTGATTGGTTCATACTTCCTACACCCGCTGATTTATTCATCCTGCTTACTGTCTTCCTGATTAGTTTCCACCGCATGGCATGTCTCTCCTTGACCTCATCAACGATACTACATCCTACCACAGATATCAGTATGATCTGTGACTACCTGAGGTTGGGAGTTGGCTCTCCATTTGACGTTTGCTTGCCTTTTTGCATTGAATTTGGCCTCCACTGCTTTTAGTCTTTTCTTTCTCAGTGCTCATTACGGCATGCTATCAAAAGCAACTTCATCTCAAGAGACACAGCCTGACTCAGACGTTTTGTCAGTCACTTGGCTTTATCGACATAGTACATTACAAAATGAATTTGGGCTTTTTTAGTTGCATCACTTTTCTCAAGTAAACATAAGATGGAAGCTCTCTTGTCTAGGGCTGTGTGTTTTGGTTAATCATGTCACAGGACCTGGATTTGAACCTTTATTTAATGCTTTGTCATCAAACTTTCCCATTTTGGTTTTATGTCGCATGGCCCAGCACCATCCTCAGTCAATTGCTTTCATTTTTGGTCTCATTCTCATTTCTGGAAAAGGCTACAAATAAAAGTTCAAATCCAGGTCATGTGACATGATTAACCAAAACACAGGGCCCTAAGCATGTCGCACTAGTATTCACATGAACAAAGACTTGAACTGAGGACCGAACACAACAGACATATCCCCATCACACCCCCTTCCAAAACTGCTATAAAATGTCCTTCACTTGGAAAATAATACTTATTGGAATCTGAAACAGTAGATTGTCCTCAAGCAATTAGAAAAGTAAATTGAAATGAGAAGTAAAATACCTGTGGAATGATTTTCAATCGAAAACAATGAAACGGTTTTATTTTATGTAAAAGTGCCCCGTATTTTCCCTCTGGCTAATTATGGAACAATTTAAAGTAGAGTAATATCCTGGCAACAATATACTTCTAGTATGATAGAGGTGTTCATGTTTGGTTTGTTTGTTTCAGCTGGCTTCAGTTGGACACGCTGGACAGCACGGAATGAAGGGAGAGAAGGGAGATCGGGTGAGATAGGAACACACACATACTGCAAATACACACTCAAACATGTACCCACACATCCATATGAAAATACTCAAAACACACACACGTGGAGCAGCAGTGAGGATGTGGCCGTAGGAGTGTGTACTCAGACTAATCGTGGGGGAATGTGTGACATCATCACCTGTGTCGTCCAGACACGCTGAGACACACGCACACTCACATACACACACATGCTCACTGATCACCCCACAAACACAGCATCAGCATCACACACAGAGTTTCATAAATATTGTAATCACTGTATCATTAGCAAAATTCTAATTATTTTAGCTTCACTTTCCAAATATGCATTTCTATCTGCATTGATTTTGTGATTTATTGCCATACATACTATTTCATAAAAACTTATCACCAGACTTTGTCTCGCTACCCCCTCTGTTCTTTCTCTCTCTCTCTCTCTCTCTCTCTCTCTCTCTCTCTCTCTCTCTCTCTCTCTCTCTCTCTCTCTCTCTCTCTCTCACTCTCTCTCTCTGTCTCTCTCTCTCTCTCTCTCTCTCTCTCTCTCTCTCTCTGTCTCTCTCTCTCTGTCTCTCTCTCTCACTCTCTCTCACTCTCTCTCTCTGTCTCTGTCTCATCACTCTTTCTCTGTCTCTCTCTGTCTCTCTCTGTCTGTCTCTGTCTGTCTCTCACTCTTTCTCTCACTCTCTCTCTGTCTCTCTCTGTGTCTCTCTCCCTGTCTTGTTCTCTCGCTCTCTCTGTCTCTGTCTCTGTCTCTCTCTCTCTCTCTCTCTCTCTCTCTGTATCTCCCTCTCTCTCTCTGTATCTCTCTCTCTCTCTGTATCTCCCTCTCTATCTCTCTCTCTCTCTCTCTCTCTCTCTGTATCTCCCTCTCTATCTCTCTCTCTCTCTCTCTCTATCTCTCCTAGGGTTCAGACTGCAGTGACTCTGGATCTGGTACAGTAAGTGGCTTGTCCATGTAAAAGACTGCATTAGCCCTCTGAGCTAGATAGCTCGGGGAGCCAACACAACTCTTCAGGTTACTCATTATAGAAGCTACTGCATTTACACTGACATTCTTTGATGTAGCATATCTAGCCATGCAGCAACAATCATAACTTGTGGGTTCACCAACCTTAGAGACATGGTTGGAACTCTGGATTCAACAGGATATTATTAAGTATAATGATCTTGCTTATTTGAGAGTTTTAGCGTGAGTTGCACTGCCAAGCATTGCTGTTCCTGTCTGTCTGTCTGCTAGGGCAATACAACAGAAGTCTGAATCACTAAGTTAACTAATTGACCTGTGGACTTGAATTTATCTCCCCTTCCCCATCTAGGAACTACAAGATTACTGGAGTATAAATCATTTGTGTGTGTTTGTGTGTGTCTCATTTGTCTGTTTCTCAGTGCAAAGAGGGACGCATGGGACAGAAGGGGGAGAAAGGCGAGTCTGTGAGTATTTCTTCTTGGAGTGTAACTATTGTGTTGGGGGTGTTCAGTTCAGTGTAGTTTAGAGTAGGGTACATTAAGACAGAGTATTCATTTGCAGAGTCTTTAGGCCTGTGTGTGTGTGTGTGTGTGTGTGTGTGTGTGTGTGTGTGTGTGTGTGTGTGTGTGTGTGTGTGTGTGTGTGTGTGTGTGTGTGTGTGTGTGTGTGTGTGTGTGTGTGTGTGTGTGTGTGTGTGTGTGTGTTTGATGTGTTATTTAGTATGCTCCATTGCTTCTGCAGAGTAGAGATGAGTTGTCAATATTACTGCTGCTCGTCAGTCAGCCTGGTCTCATTCTGGTCATTCTCTCTCTCTATCAGGTGCTGCCCGCTAACTGGGGAGAAGCTGTCGGACACAAGGTCTGTCTGTCTGTCTGTCTGTCTGTCTGTCTGTCTGTCTGTCTGTCTGTCTGTCTGTCTGTCTGACATTCTATATGCCTGTATGTCTGTCTGTCTGTCTGACATTCTATATGCCTGTATGTCTGTCTGTCTGTCTGACATTCTATATGCCTGTCTGTCTGTCCATATCACAGTGACTGTTTCTTATTCCTTACTTTCTCCATCCCCCTTGTCTTCTCAGGGAGATAAAGGACAGAAGGGAGATATTGGTCTTCAGGGACTATCTGGAACCCCAGGAAAGGATGTGAGTGGCTGCTTATCTCTTTCACATCAGCACTATCATCACCATCACCATCATAACCTTCATCGTTTAGCAAATGGCAGAAGAAATCGTTTAAATATGTAGCCTCTTTATGCATTCCACAATGGGGTTCCCATTATGTTGATAAGCGGAGTAGTTAGCAAACCGTAAACAGCACTTCCTATTTCACTTGAATTAACAGCATGTATCTGTCTTATAATTGGCAGGAACAGATGCACACACACACACACACACACACACACACACACACACACACACACACACACACACACACACACTCCCACATACTCCTATCAGGCTAACAGAGGGTGTTCAGTAGAATTATACTGAATTACTATTTCAAGCCTAGACTGGTACTGATATCTATTCTGCTCTGCCCAGCGTGTCTCTGGGTGTAGTCTTCCTAATGCCTGCTAGATTAGACTGGAGCAACAAAGCCAGCAGAATCAATTCTGCCTCATTGACTGTGTTCCTCTCACACTACCTGGCTGATTCAGGCTGACTTAAACCCTTTAATCTCACCCATTCATCCCAACGTGGATACGCTGGGAAAGTTTCAAGTGTGACCATAAAGAGGAATTTCAGTGTGTGTTTGTGTTTGCATGTGTGTGTGCTCTCAGGCTTCAATATTCCTTAGGCAGAGGTTTTCATACTGTTTAACAAGAGCTAAGTGATGGTCTGTGTCTCTCTCTGCAGGGTCGGGCTGGATCCATCTGTGTGGTGGGACCCAAGGGACAGAAGGTACTCTTTCAACAGAGTAGCTTCTCTTTTTAAATGTAGTATTTAACAATGTGTACTTCCATTGTATGTACACTGTACCTTTCTATGTGCATGTAATGTAAACACATGCTTTTAGTGGCCCTCGAAATCAAACTACCATTTTCTGTTTAATGCCACTTTGGCATCTATTTGAACTTTAACCGCTAGGAACTTTTTTTCCCAGGGTACCTCTGGAAAGTTGGGGCCTGAAGGACTAGCAGGAGAACCGGGAAAACCCGGACTTCCAGGAATGCCAGGAATTGGAGAACCAGGCCGGCCAGGCCTGCCAGTGAGTAGTGTCTCTGCTCTGTAATTCTGTTCTATCTTTCCATCCTCAGGTTTGAGGTCAGTGTCGTGTTATAACAACTCTTCATCCTCCAGTTGTCAGATGCTTAATGCACTGGGCAAGTTGGGGCTGGGATGGCAAGCAAAGAGAGGCTTAATATGGACATCTTGGAGGAGATGCTGTGTGTGTTAACCTTGACTGGAGCCAAGAAGCATCTTCGAGGAGACGCCGTTTGCGTCTGTTCTTGTATGGCTCTGGTAGACAGAGGAAGTGAGAGACAGTTACAAAAGGGGATAGTTGCTCATCACTCTTTTAATGGAGGTGTGTTTTGTTTTGATGCTAGGGCACTCCTGGAGGACCTCCTGGATCAAAGGGAGACAAGGTAAAAAATATATCTGAATTAAATCCAATTAAAACTCTGCTTCAAAACTTCCAAGGCCATAGTTTGAACATTGAAGTACTGTATATAGATTATATTGTTTGATAAGACAACATCCCACAACTAGACTTCTGTACATTTCTGGAATGTTACAATGGTTGTTATGGTTATAGTCCTGTTTCTCTCTTCCTGTCCAGGGGCATTCTGGGACACCAGGGAAAGATGGAGAACCAGGAGATCCTGTGAGTACAGGATGCATTCAGACCACTGTTTTGTATCCTAGACAGTGTGTAATTTGGAACCTCATCCTCACTATCATGCTCTACTAAACTGTATTGATGTTGTGTTTTCAGGGTCCTAGGGGTCCTGGTGGTGGTAAAGGAGATAAGGTGTGTTAACCCTCAGTGTCCTGGTTTGTGTGTTAGGGTTAGGGTAAGGAAGTATACTGCATGGGTTGTGAATGTGTTTGTCCATCTCTGTGTGTATCAATGCCAATCCTGTGAGATGTGTGTTGACATTGTGTGTCTCTTTGGTTTTGTCCCTCTCAGGGTGACCCATGTGAGGTGTGTCCCGTCCTGTCTGCAGACCTGGGCAACACTGTGGCCCTCCATGGGAAGACGGGGCCCAAAGGAGAGCCTGGGGTCCCTGGGATAGGAGATCCTGGCCTCCCGGTGAGACATGCAGCACCCTTAATGCTCATATGGTTATTTCATTTGATATAGTCATCAAGGAATTTGCTTTGTATGAGAATATAATGTTAATTTACAGCTAGGAATGTTTAAAATCTCATCTTCTCTCCCTCTCCTCTTCTCTCCTCCCGCTATCTCCCTCTCCTCTTCTCTCCTCCCGCTATCTCCTCTCTTCTTTTCTATTCATTAGGGTCTTCAAGGAGCAGATGGGAAGGCAGGAGAGAAGGTACAGAGTCCCACCTGTTAATTTATATCTCATGTTTCATTCATGTGCTGTGGGAATGGGTTACATACAGTCACTAACTCACTTGTGTACACACACATACAGATGCATACACACCAGCATACCAATGCACACAACTATAAATATGTATAGGCAAACACAAACTGGTCTGTTAGAGACACCACATTAGACTAACTGATCTGTTAGGGACACCACATTAGACTAACTGATCTGTTAGGGACACCACATTACACTAACTGATCTGTTAGGGACACCACATTAGACTAACTAATATATTATGGATACCACATTACACTAACTGATCTGTTAGGGACACCACATTACACTAACTGATCTGTTAGGGACACAACATTATAATAACTGATCTGTAAGGGGCACCATATTAGACTAACAGATCTGTTAGAGACACCACATTAGAATAACTGATCTGTTGTGACACCACATTAGATATAGTTGACTACCTGATCTGTTAGGGACACCACATTAGATATAGTTGACTAACTGATCTGTTAGGGACACCACATTAGATATAGTTGACTAACTGATCTGTTAGGGACACCACATTAGATATAGTTGACTAACTGATCTGTTAGGGACACCACATTAGATATAGTTGACTACCTGATCTGTTAGGGACACCACATTAGATATAGTTGACTAACTGATCTGTTAGGGACACCACATTAGATATAGTTGACTAACTGATCTGTTAGGGACACCACATTAGATATAGTTGACTACCTGATCTGTTAGGGACACCACATTAGATATAGTTGACTAACTGATCTGTTAGGGACACCACATTAGATATAGTTGACTACCTGATCTGTTAGGGACACAACATTAGAATAACTGATCTGTTGTGACACCACATTATATATAGTTGACTAACTGGTATGTTAGGGATACCACATTAGATATAGTTGACTAACTGATCTGTTAGGGACACCACATTAGATATAGTTGACTACCTGATCTGTTAGGGACACCACATTAGATATAGTTGACTAACTGATCTGTTAGGGATACCACATTAGATTAGATATAGTTGACTAACTGATCTGCTAGGGATACCACATTAGATTAGATATAGTTGACTAACTGATCTGCTAGGGATACCACATTAGATTAGATATAGTTGACTAACTGATCTGCTAGGGATACCACATTAGATTAGATATAGTTGACTAACTGATCTGTTATGGACACCACATTAGATTAGATATAGTTGACTAACTGATCTGCTAGGGACACCACATTAGATTAGATATAGTTGACTAACTGATCTGCTAGGGATACCACATTAGATTAGATATAGTTGACTAACTGATCTGTTATGGACACCACATTAGATTAGATATAGTTGACTAACTGATATGTTATGGACACCACATTAGATTAGATATAGTTGACTAACTGATCTGCTAGGGATACCACATTAGATTAGATATAGTTGACTAACTGATCTGCTAGGGACACCACATTAGATTAGATATAGTTGACTAACTGATCTGCTAGGGATACCACATTAGATTAGATATAGTTGACTAACTGGTCTGTTAGGGATACCACATTAGATTAGATATAGTTGAGTAACTGGTCTGTTAGGGTCACCACATTAGATATAGTTGACTAACTGATCTGTTAGGGTCACCACATTAGATTAGATATAGTTGACTAACTGATCTGTTAGGGATACCACATTAGATTAGATATAGTTGACTAACTGATCTGTTAGGGACACCACATTATATATAGTTTACTAACTGATCTGTTAGGGACACCACATTATATATAGTTGACTAACTGGTCTGTTAGGGACACCACATTAGATTAGATATAGTTTACTAACTGATCTGTTAGGGACACCACATTATATATAGTTGACTAACTGGTCTGTTAGGGATACCACATTAGATTAGATATAGTTGACTAACTGATCTGTTAGGGACACCACATTAGATTAGATATAGTTGACTAGCTGATCTGTTAGGGACACCACATTAGATTAGATATAGTTGACTAACTGATCTGTTAGGGATACCACATTAGATTAGATATAGTTGACTAACTGATCTGTTAGGGACACCACATTATATATAGTTTACTAACTGATCTGTTAGGGACACCACATTATATATAGTTGACTAACTGGTCTGTTAGGGACACCACATTAGATTAGATATAGTTTACTAACTGATCTGTTAGGGACACCACATTATATATAGTTGACTAACTGGTCTGTTAGGGACACCACATTATATATAGTTTACTAACTGATCTGTTAGGGACACCACATTAGATATAGTTGACTACCTGATCTGTTATGGACACCACATTATATATAGTTTACTAACTGGTCTGTTAGGGACACCACATTATATATAGTTTACTAACTGATCTGTTAGGGACACCACATTAGATTAGATATAGTTGACTAACTGATCTGTTAGGGACACCACATTATATATAGTTGACTAACTGGTCTGTTAGGGACACCACATTATATATAGTTTACTAACTGATCTGTTAGGGACACCACATTAGATATAGTTGACTACCTGATCTGTTATGGACACCACATTATATATAGTTTACTAACTGATCTGTTAGGGACACCACATTAGATATAGTTGATTAACTGATCTGTTAGGGACACCACATTAGATATAGCTGACTAATTGATCTGTTAGGGACACCACATTAGATATAGCTGACTAATTGATCTGTTAGGGACACCACATTAGATATAGTTGATTAACTGATCTGTTAGGGACACCACATTATATATAGTTTACTAATTGATCTGTTAGGGACATCACATTAGATATAGTTGATTAACTGATCTGTTAGGGACACCACATTAGATATAGCTGACTAATTGATCTGTTAGGGACACCACATTGGATATAGCTGACTAATTGATCTGTTAGGGACACCACATTATATATAGTTGATTAACTGATCTGTTAGGGACACCACATTAGATCTAGTTGACTAACTGATCTGTTAGGGACACCACATTAGATCTAGTTGACTAACTGATCTGTTAGGGACACCACATTAGATATAGTTGATTAACTGATATGTTAGGGACACCACATTAGATATAGTTGATTTTCAGAAATGAATTAAAAGATGGTATTGAAAATATAGAACAAAATTGACATACTTTAAACGAAATTCAGAGGGTTTAATAATGAATGACCTGTTTGGGTGAAAGTGCTTTACAAGAATTCAATTCAACAAGTCTTTGGCTGAACACAGTATTTATAGAAGAGGCTCTCCCTTCTTCATCAAGTGGGCTGGTTCATGAACACAAACATAAACCACAATTGGCTCCAATGTCTACAATGTTTACATTGACCATCTGTTTCTTTCCTTAAAAAGGGGGGACATTCTGACACTGATGATACCTCAGCTAACATCTGGGTTCATATAAAGTGTTCTTACATCCCAAAATAGTGTTCACTTAGCTTATGAATAAGTGCTGTAGAACATAGTGTACTACAGCCACGATGTGCAAATGTAATATTTGAATAACACATGATAACATACTACAGTGTACAGGTCCTCTTTAGTTCCATAGGATCGCCTGGCGTACTTCCAAGAGACTTGCATGTATGGGACATCCAAGACATGTATGTACATGACATTAAGGCATGAACGGATGTAGATCAAACAAGACTATATATGGCCATATTCTACAGAGCTAACATTCTACAAGGGTGACATAATAGCTGATCCTACTATTCGGGTATATCCCTTCTTGACTATCTGATCTGTTTGGACACCACATTTGGTACAGTTGACTAACTGATCTGTTAAGGACACCACATTAGATATATACAGTGCCTTGCGAAAGTATTCGGCCCCCTTGAACTTTGCGACCTTTTGCCACATTTCAGGCTTCAAACATAAAGATATAAAACTGTATTTTTTTGTGAAGAATCAACAACAAGTGGGACACAATCATGAAGTGGAACGACATTTATTGGATATTTCAAACTTTTTTAACAAATCAAAAACTGAAAAATTGGGCGTGCAAAATTATTCAGCCCCTTTACTTTCAGTGCAGCAAACTCTCTCCAGAAGTTCAGTGAGGATCTCTGAATGATCCAATGTTGACCTAAATGACTAATGATGATAAATACAATCCACCTTTGTGTAATCAAGTCTCCGTATAAATGCACCTGCACTGTGATAGTCTCAGAGGTCCGTTAAAAGCGCAGAGAGCATCATGAAGAACAAGGAACACACCAGGCAGGTCCGAGATACTGTTGTGAAGAAGTTTAAAGCCGGATTTGGATACAAAAAGATTTCCCAAGCTTTAAACATCCCAAGGAGCACTGTGCAAGCGATAATATTGAAATGGAAGGAGTATCAGACCACTGCAAATCTACCAAGACCTGGCCGTCCCTCTAAACTTTCAGCTCATACAAGGAGAAGACTGATCAGAGATGCAGCCAAGAGGCCCATGATCACTCTGGATGAACTGCAGAGATCTACAGCTGAGGTGGGAGACTCTGTCCATAGGACAACAATCAGTCGTATATTGCACAAATCTGGCCTTTATGGAAGAGTGGCAAGAAGAAAGCCATTTCTTAAAGATATCCATAAAAAGTGTCGTTTAAAGTTTGCCACAAGCCACCTGGGAGACACACCAAACATGTGGAAGAAGGTGCTCTGGTCAGATGAAACCAAAATTGAACTTTTTGGCAACAATGCAAAACGTTATGTTTGGCGTAAAAGCAACACAGCTGAACACACCATCCCTACTGTCAAACATGGTGGTGGCAGCATCATGGTTTGGGCCTGCTTTTCTTCAGCAGGGACAGGGAAGATGGTTAAAATTGATGGGAAGATGGATGGAGCCAAATACAGGACCATTCTGGAAGAAAACCTGATGGAGTCTGCAAAAGACCTGAGACTGGGACGGAGATTTGTCTTCCAACAAGACAATGATCCAAAACATAAAGCAAAATCTACAATGGAATGGTTCAAAAATAAACATATCCAGGTGTTAGAATGGCCAAGTCAAAGTCCAGACCTGAATCCAATTGAGAATCTGTGGAAAGAACTGAAAACTGCTGTTCACAAATGCTCTCCATCCAACCTCACTGAGCTCGAGCTGTTTTGCAAGGAGGAATGGGAAAAAATGTCAGTCTCTCGATGTGCAAAACTGATAGAGACATACCCCAAGCGACTTACAGCTGTAATCGCAGCAAAAGGTGGCGCTACAAAGTATTAACTTAAGGGGGCTGAATAATTTTGCACGCCCAATTTTTCAGTTTTTGATTTGTTAAAAAAGTTTGAAATATCCAATAAATGTCGTTCCACTTCATGATTGTGTCCCACTTGTTGTTGATTCTTCACAAAAAAATACAGTTTTATATCTTTATGTTTGAAGCCTGAAATGTGGCAAAAGGTCGCAAAGTTCAAGGGGGCCGAATACTTTCGCAAGGCACTGTATCTGAATAACTGATCTGTTAGGGACAACACATTAGATACAGTTGACTATCTCATCTGTTCGTGACACCACATTAGACATATCTGAATAACTGATCTGTTAGGGACACCACATTAGATACAGTGGAATAACTGATCTGTTAGGGACACCACATTTGGTACAGTTGACTAACTGATCTGTTAAGGACACCACATTAGACATATCTGAATAACTGATCTGTTAGGGACAACACATTAGAAACAGTTGACTATCTCATCTGTTAGTTACACCACATTAGACATATCTGAATAGAATAACTGATCTGTTAGGGACACAACATTAGAATAACTGATCTGTTGTGACACCACATTAGATATAGTTGACTACCTGATCTGTTAGGGACACCACATTAGATATAGTTGACTAACTGATCTGTTAGGGACACCACATTAGATATAGTTGACTACCTGATCTGTTAGGGACACCACATTAGATATAGTTGACTAACTGATCTGTTAGGGACACCACATTAAATACAGTTGAATAACTGATCTGTTAGGGACACCACATTTGATATATCTGAATAAATAAATTGTTAGGGACACCACATTAGATATAGTTGAATAACTGATCTGTTAGGGACACCACATTATAATAAGCTGACTAACTGATCTGTTCGGAAACACCACATTGGATATAGTTGAATAACGAATCTGTTAGGGACACCACATTAGACGCTATACCTCAAAGGAAACATGCCTATTAGTATGTGTTATCACTAACCTGTCTCCCTGTGATAATATGTGTCTGTATGCTTGGCAGGGAGGGGTGGGGTCTGATGGTGTCAAAGGGGAAAAGGGTGATGCATGTGCTGTGTGCCCCACCCTGAGTGAAATACCTGCTGCCAACCTTGTTGCCATGGAACAAACCCTGAAACTCAAAGGAGAGAGAGGAAAACCTGGGCTGGGACAGAAGGGAGAACAGGTTAGTGTGTGTTTTATTGGAATGGAATGTGTGTGTGTGTGTATGTGTGCGCGTGCGTGTTAGTGCGTGCATTCTGTGTTGTTCCAGGTTCTGTTTCTAACCTGGAAGTGATTTGTGTTAACTCTTGCTCAGGGGGAACCTGGAGTCAGTGGCCTGGCAGGTCTGAGAGGAGAGAAGGTTAGTGCTGAGTAGGGAACTCAATAGGGCTCAGGATGTTTGAGGTTACTTCGTACCAAAAATACACTTTATACATAAGATAAAAGACTGAACATTGAGTTTAAAAGCCAGTTCTGTTGACATTACATTTTCTCTTGTTTCCAGGGTAACACTGGTGGCAAAGGAGCTGACGGTAAAACGGTGAGAGTTTATACATATGTTAAGAGAATCTTTATGGCATACTTTTTTCAACATTCTTTATATCCATAGTAGTTTTGGAGGGGGAGGGGTAGATCAGCTTTAATAATATTGCAGACATGTTGTGGCTTCCATCAATGTAATTCTCTGCATAATTTCCAATAACCCATATTTTGGGGGTAAATATACAGGACCAGTCAAGGGTTTTTGTTTATTTTTTACTATTTTCTACATTGTAGAATAATAGTGAAGAGATCAAAACTATGAACTATCACATATGGAATCATGTAGTAACCAAAAAAGTGTTAAACAAATATATATAATAAATATATTTATATTTGAGATTCTTCAAAGTAGCCACCCTTTGCCTTGATGACAGCTTTGCACACTCTTGGCATTCTCTCAACCAGCTTCATGAAGTAGTCACCTGGAATGAATTTCAATTAACAGGTGTGCCTTCTTAAAAGTACATTTGTGGAATTTCTTTCCTTGTGGATTCTCCATTCCTGAATCTGCGACCAAAAATAAGCTACAAAACACCAGTCTCAACGTCAACAGTCAAGAGGCGACTCCAGGATGCTGGCCTTCTAGGCAGAGTTTCTCTGTCCAGTGTCTCTGTTCTTTTGCCCATCTTAATATTTTCTTTTTATTGGCCAGGCTGAGATATGGCTTTTTCTTTGCAACTCTGCCTAGAAGGCCAGAATCCATGGAGACTGACGCGTTTCAGAAGAAAGTTCTTTGTTTCTGGCCATTTTGAGCCTGTAATCGAACCCACAAATGTTGACGCTCCAGATACTTGACTAGTCTGAAGAAGGCCAGTTTTATTGCTTCTTTAACTTCTTGCTCCTACTTGAGACGCAGATGTCTCAAGTAGACACCTGGAAATGCAAATGCGCTACGCTAAATGCTAAATGTACTCGTTAAAACTCAAACCTTAATCAAAATTCACATGCAGGGTATTGAATTAAAGCTACACTCGTTGTGAACCTAGCCAACAAGTCAGATTTTTAAAATGCTTTTCGGCGAAAGCATGAGAAGCTATTATCTGATAGCATGCAACACCTCAAAATGCCTGAATGCGACGTAAACAAAGACTTTGCTTATCCGGCGCTACACAAAACGCAGAAATAAAATATAAAACATTCATTACCTTTGACAAGCTTCTTTCTTGGCACTCCTATATGCCCCATAAACATCACTATTGGGTCTTTTTTTCGTTTAAATCGGTCCATATATACCCAAAATAGCTTTCTATGGAAGCTGTGTCATTCAGAAAAAAACATCGTTTTTAAACGCTGCGTCATTTTTTAAAATTAAAAAAGTCGACGATAAACTTTCACAAAACACTTCGAAATACTTTTGTAATCCAACTTTAGGTATTAGTAAACGTTTATAATCTATCAAAATGATTACAGGGCGATGTATATTCAATAGCTCCTCGTCTGCAAATCAATGGCTGCCAATGTGCACATTGAAAACATCCTGGTGGAGACCGGAAGAAACGGAATCCAGTTAGTTGGATTTTCCAACAAAAAACTCCATTGAAAATGACGACAATGGCGACATCGTGTGGAATCTGTATGAATTGCATGCAGGTCGATATTACATTTTGTGCTCTTTTAACAACCCATGAAAGTGACTTATGGAAATTATTTTTAGCTTTCAGAGAGCAGTTTTTCTTGCGTTTTTCAATGAAACACACGATCTGTTATAGTCACAGCCGTGATTTAACCAGTTTTAGAAACTTCAGAGTGTTTTCTATCCACACATACTAATCATATGCATATACTATATTCCTGGCATGAGTAGCAGGACGCTGAAAAGTTGCGCGATTTTTAACAGAATGTTCGAAAAAGGAAGGGGTAGACTTAAGAGGTTTTAATCAGAACAACAGTTTTCAGCTGTGCTAACATAATTGCAAAATGTTTTTCTAATGATCAATTAGCATTTTAAAATTATAAACTTGGATTAGCTAACCCAACGTGCCATTGGAACACAGGAGTGATCGTTGCTGATAATGGGCCTCTGTACGCCTATGTAGATGTCGTGGCGACAGGGTAGCCTAGTGGTTAGAGCGTTGGCCTAGTAACCGAAATTGTTGCAAGTTCAAATCCCCGAGCCAGTTAACCCACTGTTCCTAGACCGTCATTGAAAATAAGAATTTGTTCTTAATGGACTTGCCTTGTTAAATAAAATCTCTCTATATATATATTCCATACATAATCAGGCATTTCCAGCTACAATAGTCATTTACAACATTAACAATGTCTACACTGTAGTCCAGAGAGGTTAGAAAAAGTATCTAGATCATCTTTGAGGCTGTGGAGGGATTGTAATTGTTGGTTTAAAAGAAAGTATTAATCATCAGCGTACAATGACACCGTTGTTTTTAACCCCTGGATTTATAGGCCCGTGATATTATTGTTGGATCTGATTTTATGATCAAATACTTTCCTCAGGCTTATTACAGATGCAAAAATGAGTTCAGTTGGCTGTTGTATGGCTCTTTGGAGACAAAGTGATGAAATGCACTGTAACTACAATGCCTTACGAAAGTATTCACACCCCTTTATTTTGTTGTGTTACAAAGTGGGATTCAAATTGATTTAATTGTCATTTTTTGTCAATGATGTACACAGAATACTCTGTAATGTCAAATTAGAAGACAAATTCTAACATTTGTAAAAAGAAGTTAAAAAAACATGAATATATCTTCAGTAGAAGAGTATTCGACCCCCTGAGTCAATACATGTTCAATTCAGCTTTGGCAGCGATTACAGCTATGAGTCATTCTTTATGCAATATTTGCACATTATTATTTTTGGGAATTCTCCAAGCTCTGTCAAGTTGCTCTGTCATAATTCCTAGACAGCCATTTTCAAGTCTTGCCATAGATTTTCAAGACGATTTAGGTCAAAACTGTAACTTGGCCACTCAGGAACATCTAATGTCATCTTTGTAATCAACTCCAGTGTATATTTGGCCTTGTATTTTAGGTTATTGTCCTGCTGAAATGTGAAATTGTCTCCCAGTGTCTGGGAGAATGAACCAGGTTTTCCTCTAGGATTTTGCCTGTGCTTACAGTAGCTCTGTTCCGTTATTTTTTTTAAAGACTCCCTAATCCCTGCCAGTAACAAGCATACCCATAACATGATACAGTCACCACCACGCATATGAAGAGTGGTACTCAGTGATGTGTTGGATTTGCCCCAAAAATAATGGTTTGTATTCAGGACATAAAGTTAATTTCTTTGCCACATTTTTTGCAGTTTTACAAAATAATATATATATAATAATAATATTCTGTACAGGCTTCCTTCTTTTCACTCTGTCAATTAGGTTAGTATCGTTGGGTAACTACAATGTTGTTGATCCATCCTCAGTTTTCTCCTATCACAGCCATTATACTCTGTAACTGTTTTAAAGTCACCATTGGCCTCATCGTGAAATCCCTGAGTGGTTTCCTTCCTCTCCAGCATCTGAGTTAGAAAGGACAGCTGTATTTTTGTGGTGCCTGGGGGTATTGATACACCCTCCAAAGTGTAATTAATAACTAAGTGTAATTAATATGAATTTTCTGCTTTTTTTGTACCAATACTGTAGGTGCACTTTTTGTGAGTCATTGGAAAACCTCGCTATTCTTTGTGGTTGAATCTGTGTTTGAAATTCACTGCTTGACTGAGGATTTTATTTATTTATTTTATTTCACCTTTATTTAACCAGGTGGGCAAGTTGAGAACAAGTTCTCATTTACAATTGCGACCTGGCCAAGATAAAGCAAAGCAGTTCGACACATACAACAACACATGGAGTAAAACAAACATACAGTCAATAATACAGTAGAAAAATAAGTCTATATACAATGTGAGCAAATGAGGTGAGATAAGGGAGGTAAAGGCAAAAAAAGGCCATGGTGGCGAAGTAAATACAATATAGCAAGTAAAACACTGGATTGGTAGACTTGCAGTGGAAGAATGTGCAAAGTAGAGATAGAAATAATGGTGTGCAAAGGAGCTAAATAAATAAATACAGTAGGGGGAGAGGTATTTGTTTGGGCTAAATTATAGATGGGCTATGTACAGGTGCAGTAATCTGTAAGCTGCTCTGACAGCTGGTGCTTAAAGCTAGTGAGGGAGATAAGTGTTTCCAGTTTCAGAGATTTTTTTCAGTTCGTTCCAGTCATTGGCAGCAGAGAACTGGAAGGAGAGGCAGCCAAAGTAAGAATTGGTTTTGGGGGTGACCAGAGAGATATACTTGCTGGAGCGCGTGCTACAGGTGGGTGCTGCTATGGTGACCAGCGAGGTGAGATAAGGGGGACTTTACCTAGCAGGGTCTTGTAGATGACCTGGAGCCAGTGGGTTTGGCGACGAGTATGAAGCGAGGGCCAGCAAACGAGAGCATACAGGTCACAATGGTGGGTAGTATATGGGGCTTTGGTGACAAAACGGATGGCACTGTGATAGACTGCATCCAATTTATTGAGTAGGGTATTGGAGGCTATTTTGTAAATGATGTTGCCGAAGTCGAGGATCGGTAGGATAGTCAGTTTTACAAGGGTATGTTTGGCAGCATGAGTGAAGGAGGCTTTGTTTGCGAAATAGGAAGCCAATTCTAGATTTAACTTTGGATTGGAGATGTTTGATGTGAGTCTGGAAGAAGAGTTTACAGTCTAACCAGACACCTAGGTATTTGTAGTTGTCCACATATTCTAAGTCAGAACCGTCCAGAGTAGTGATGTTGGACGGGTGGGCAGGTGCAGGCAGCGATCGGTTGAAGAGCATGCATTTAGTTTTACTTGTATTTAAGAGCAGTTGGAGGCCACGGAAGGAGAGTTGTATGACATTGAAGCTCGTCTGGAGGGTTGTTAACACACCAGCAGCAAGAGCGACGTCATTGATGTATACAGAGAAGAGAGTCGGTCTAAGAATTGAACCCTGTGGCACCCCCATAGAGACTGCCAGAGGCCCGGACAACAGGCCCTCCGATTTGACACACTGAACTCTATCAGAGAAGTAGTTGGTGAACCATTTGAAAAACCAAGGCTATCGAGTCTGCCGATGAGGATGTGGTGATTGACAGAGTCGAAAGCCTTGGCCAGGTCAATGAATACGGCGGCACAGTATTGTTTCTTATCGATGGCGGTTAAGATATCGTTTACGACCTTGAGTGTGGCTGAGGTGCACCCATGACCAGCTCTGAAACCAGATTGCATAGCGGAGAAGGTATGGTGGGATTCGAAATGGTCGGTAATCTGTTTGTTGACTTGGCTTTCGAAGACCTTAGAAAGGCAGTGTAGGATAGATATAGGTCTGTAGCAGTTTGGGTCAAGAGTGTCCCCCCCTTTTAGGACTGGGATGACCGCAGCTGCTTTCCAATCTTTGGGAATCTCAGACGACACGAAAGAGAGGTTGAACAGGCTAGTAATAGGGGTTGCAACAATTTTGTCAGATCATTTTAGAAAGAGAGGGTCCAGATTGTCTAGCCCGGATGATTTGTAGGGGTCCAGATTTTGCAGCTCTTTCAGAACATCAGCTGACTGGATTTGGGAGAAGGAGAAATGGGGAAGGCTTGGGCGAGTTGCTGTGGGGGGTGCAGGGCTGTTGACCAGGGTAGGGGTGGCCAGGTGGAAAGCATGGCCAGCCGTAGAAAAATGCTTATTGAAATTCTCAATTATAGTGGCTTTATCGGTGGTGACAGTGTTTCCTATCCTCAGTGCAGTGGCCAGCTGGGAGGAGGTGTTCTTATTCTCCATGGACTTTACAGTGTCCCAGAACTTTTTTTAGTTTGTGTTGCAGGAAGCTAGCCTTGGCTTTTCTAACTGCCTGTGTATATTGGTTTCTAGCTTCCCTGAAAAGTTGCATATCACGGGGGCTGTTCGATTCTAATGCAGAACGCCATAGGATGTTTTTGTGTTGGTTAAGGGCAGTCAGGTCTGGAGAGAACCAAGGGCTATATCTGTTCCTGGTTCTAAATGTAAAGGGGCATGCTTATTTAAGATGGTGAGGAAGGCATTTTTAAAAAAAACAGGCATCCTCTACTGACGGGATGAGATCAATATCCTTCCAGGATACCCCGGCCAGGTCGATTAGAAAGGCCTGCTCGCTGAAGTGTTTCAGGGAGCGTTTGACAGTGATGAGTGGAGGTCGTTTGACCGCTGACCCATTACGGATGCAGGCAATGAGTCAGTGATCACTGAGATCTTGGTTGAAAACAGCAGAGGTGTATTTAGAGGGCGAGGATGAATGAGGTAGTCATTCAAAAATCATGTTAGACACTATCATTGCACACAGAGTCTATGCAACTTATTATGTGACTTTTTAAGCACAATTTTACTCCTGACCTTATTCAGGCTTGCCATGACAAAGGGGTTCAGTACTTATTGACTTGACTTGTCAGACTTTAACTTAAATTGTTTTAAATAAAAATCAAATTAAACATCATCATTTTACTTTGACACTATGGGTTATTGTGTGTAGGCCAGTGACACAAAATCTCAATTTAATCAATTTTAAATTCAGGCTGTAACAAGAAAATGTGGAAAAGTTAAGGGTTGTGAATACTTTCTGAAGGCATTATATGTATCTGATAGGGCAAAGCTGGACCCAGAGGACCTAGTGGCAAGGATGGACTGAAGGGGATACAGGTGAGAGGGTGGAGCTAACAAGCACTACATCTAATACTGGGTGATGTCATCATGTTATGTTGTGTTTTGATATGATATGTTATGTTGTGTTTTGGTATGATGTGTTATGTTGTGTTTTGGTATGATGTGTTATGTTGTGTTTTGGTATGATGTGTTATGTTGTGTTTGGTATGATATGTTGTGTTGTGCTTTGGTATGATATGTTATGTTGTGTTGTGTTTTGATATGATATGTTATGTTGTGTTTGGTATGATATGTTGTGTTGTGCTTTGGTATGATATGTTATGTTGTGTTTTGATATGATGTGTTATGTTGTGTTGTGTATTGTTATGATGTGTTATGTTATGTTGTGTTTTGGTATTATATATGTTATATTATGTTGTGTTTTGGTATGATGTGTTATGTTGTGTTTTGGTATGATGTGTTATGTTGTGTTGTGTATTGTTATGATGTGTTATGTTATGTTGTGTTTTGGTATGATATGTTATATTATGTTGTGTTTTGGTATGTTGTGTTATGTTGTGTTTTGGTATGATGTGTTATGTTGTGTTTTGGTATGTTATGTTTTGGTATGATGTGTTATGTTATGTTTTGGTATGATGTGTTATATTATGTTGTGTTTTGGTATGATGTGTTATGTTTTGGTTTGATGTGTTGTGTTGTGTTTTGGTATGTTATGTTATGTTTTGGTATGATGTGTTATGTTTTGGTTTGATGTGTTGTGTTATGTTATGTTGTGTTTTGGTATGATATGTTATATTATGTTGTGTTTTGGTATGATATGTTATATTATGTTGTGTTTTGGTATGTTATGTTATGTTGTGTTTTGGTATGATGTGTTATGTTGTGTTTTGGTATGTGATTCTTTTGACAGGGAGATCCAGGGATTCCTGGTCTAGGAACTGCAGGCCCTAAAGGAGAGAAGGTGAAGTGTGTGTTAGTTTGTGTGCATACATCTTTACACATGAAAGTATGTCTATACGTTTGTATGTGTGTGTGCGTGTGGATCTTTTGCCAACAGTCCTAAGCCAGTGTTTCTCCCCTCTACCCCAGGGTGCGTCGTGTGGGGTGTGCCAGTCTTCTCCCTCTGAGGTGGGCAGTGGGACGTCCTCCGTCAAGGTGCTAGCGGGTGAAACTGGCCCTCCAGGGCCCGCCGGGCCTGCAGGAGAGGGCACCGACGGCAAACAGGTGAGACCCCTCTACCTGGAGAGAAGAGGGCTATGAGGACTCTGCCTACTTTGTCGACCTGGTTTGCATTACTTTGACCATGCTTGTTTAACATGAATAAGCCAACAACATACACATGCCACTAAAAACACCAAACTGACCTTAGATCACTGTATGTCTGCATCTTAAATATTGGCAAAGTCGTGACATATGCAGGTAATCCTCCACCTACCACAGGATACGCCAAGGTGAGCTATAAATCTCAATTAAATTGTAAGAGACTGTGTCTCACAGCTTAATTACATGGGCCTCGGTGGTTAGCGCTGTGTCAACGGGTTTATATCTGAAGAGGCTTGCACAGGTGTGCGTGCGTGCGTGCCTGCGCGTACATAATCGTATAGGTGCGTATGACTCTAAATCTCTGTCTTTTCCTGTCTCTTTGTACAGGGTGTGCCAGGTCGTGATGGTCTAAGGGGAGAGAAGGTAAGTTCTTCATTACAGGTTTTTCTTTGTAAAAGTATCTGAATAGAATTGAAAGATGCGAAGGGACAGTAATGTAGTCATTCTCAGCTAGTGCCAGGATATGGGACAAAGCCTCTGGGGAATTCAGTCCACCTTAAATAGCCTTGTTGCTTGCAGAGAAATCCAATCACATTGACTTAAATTATGTCCCTAGGGAACTCAGTACCTTAGTTAACATAATTTCCACAGGAAAATCAGTCCGCCTTAAATAAGACATTGAATAACCCAGGGAAATTTGTCTATTTTGAATGTAGCCTGTTTCCCCAGGGAACAAGCAGACTAGACCGCCTTAAATCATCTAATATCTCCAGGTACTTTAGTCCTCCTTAAATGAGCAGATACCCCTAAAACGACTGCAGAGAAATCAGACTACATTAGATTAACTCGTGCCTCTGGGGTCCTCAGACCACCTTAAACCAGGCAATCATTAGGAAAACCTAGAAAAGCCTCCGGTCCCATCCGCAAATGAGTCCATCTTAAGTTAACTTTAGGTCACCGGAGGGCTTGGTCCAATTTAAATAACCGTAGTCCCTATAAACTGGGAAGTCCACTGGAAAATCAGCCCACCTTAAAAAAGTGTAGGACCTCTGAGGAGTCAGTCGGACCACCTTAAATTACCTTGAATCTGTAGCACGCACTGATTTTACCTGAGCTAAGACTGGCAGTTAAAATACAATTAAAGAATCTGGTATCACAAACCCAGATTAAGCCTATTGATAATTAATCTTCATTCATAGACATGGCTTGAATGATTTTTGGACTATAGTTATATTATCTTTATTTATGAATGTTCATGTACGAGTCACAGACCAGATCCCTATTGTTGATCAAATGCATATGTCTCTGTTGCTAGGGCGACCAGGGTGAGCAGGGAGACCAAGGATTAGCCGGCACCCATGGAACCCAGGGCCTGCCTGGAGAGCCTGGTCGGGATGGACTAACTGGACTGAAGGGAGAGAAGGTATGGAACACCCAACCAACCAATCAATGAGTCAGCCTGACTGTCTGGATGGTTAGTTGGCTGGCTTTCTGGCTGTTTATCCGTCCATCTCCCTTATCTGTCCAAGATATCTATCTTATAACGTATCCTTATGCCTATATAGATTGTGAATATAAGATTGCATAAGATTATTAAAGATGATGCTATAAAAGGCTGATAATTAAATAAACTATCTTCAACACCATGTATAGCAGATGAACTAACTAACTATTTAACAATCTAACTATCTAAATATCCATCTAACTAACAATCAAACTATCTATCTAACTAAAGAACTAATTAAATATATATCTATCTACGCTACATGACCGTCAAACATCTCATTCACAAAATCATGGGTATTAATATGGAGTTGGTCCCCCTTTGCTGCTATAACAGCCTCCACTCTTCTGGGAAGGCTTTTCACTAGATGTTGGAACATTGCTGCGGGGACTTACTTCCATTCAGCCACAAGAGCATTAGTGAGGTCGGGCACTGGTGTTGGGCGATTAGGCCTGGCTCGCAGTCGGCGTTCCAATTCATCCCAAAGGTGTCCGATGGGGTTAAGGTCAGGGCTCTATGCAGGCCAGTCAAGTTCTTCCACACCAATCTCGACAAACCATTTCGGTATGGCCCTCGCTTTGTGCACGGGGGTATTGCCATGCTGAAACAGGAAAGGGCTTTCCCCAAACTGTTGCCAAAACGTTGGAAGATCAGAATTGTCAAGAATGTCATTGTATGCTGTAGCATTAAAATTTCCCTTCACTGGAACTAAGGGACCTAGCCCGAACCATGAAAAACAGCCCCTTACCATTATTCCTCCTCCGAACAGTTCTTGTGCTGACGTTGCGTCTATCTATAGTCTGTCTGTCTGCCTGTCTAACTATATAATGTAACCAACTCACCCAGACTGTTCTCTCTCTTGTTGACTGTTGTTGTGTTGTATCTATCACCAGGGAGATGCGTGTGAGAGCTGTGCGCCTGTCTCTGGACGGCAGATGGGTGTAGGAGGGGTGCAGGGAGCCAAGGGAGAGAGGGGCAACCCGGGACCCCCAGGAGAGGGGAAAGCAGGGAAACATGTAAGTCTGCAGCATGACTGACCTTTGAGATGTACTGTTTTAGCTCTACACATACAGTACCAGTGAAATGTTTGGACACCTCTTCTCATTCAAGGGTTTTTCTTAATATTTTTTCTACCTTGTAGAATAATAGTGAAGACATCAACACTATGAAATAACACATATGGAATCATGTGGTAACCAAAAAAGTGTTAAAAAAATCAAAATATATTTTATATTTGAGATTCTTTAAACTAACACCCTTTGCCTTGATGACTGCTTTGCATTCTCTCAACCAGCTTCACCTAGAATGGTTTTCCAACAGTCTTGAAGGAGTTCCCACATATGCTGAGCACTTGTTGGCTGCTTTTCATTCACTCTGATGCAGCACTCCATCACTCTCCTTCTTGGTCAAATAGCCCTTACACACCCTGGAGGTGTTGGGTCATTGTCCTGTTGAAAAACAAATGATAGTCCCACTAAGCGCAAACCAGATGGGATGGCGTATTGCTGCAAAATGCTATGGTAGCCATGCTGGTTAACTGTGCCTTGAATTATAAATAAATCACTGACAGTGTCTACAGCAAAGCACCATCACACCTCCTCCTCCATGCTTCACGGTGGAAACCACACATGCAGAATCATCCGAGATCATCCATTCACCTACTCTGCGTCTCACAAGACATGGTTGGAAGCAAAAATCTCAAATTTGGATTCATCAGACCAAAGAACAGATGTCCACCAGTCTAATGTCTATTGCTCATGTTTCTTGGCCCAATCAAGTCTCTTCTTCTTATTGGTGTCCTTTAGCAGTGGTTTCTTTGCATCTATTCAACCATGATGACCTCATTCATGCAGTCTGAACAGTTGATGTTGAGATGTGTCTGTTACTTATACTCTGTGAAGCATTTATTTTGGCTGCAATCTGAGGTGCAGTTAATTCTAATGAACTTGTCCTCTGCAGCATAGGTACAGTAACTCTTGGTCTTCCTTTCCTGTGGCAGTTCTCATGAGAGCCAGTTTCATCATTGCACTTGACGGTTTTTGCGACTGCACTTGAAGAAACTTTCAAAGTTCTTGAAATCTTCCGGATTGACTGACATTCATGTCCTAAAGTAATAATCCACTGTCGTTTCTCTTTGCTTAGTTGAGCTGTTCTTGCTATAATATGGACTTGGTATTTTACCAAATAGGGTTATCTTCTGTATACCACCCCTACCTTGTCACAATACAACGGATTGGCTCAAACGCATTAAGAAGGAAAGAAATTCCACAAATTAACTTCTAACAAGGCATACCTGTTAAAACCTCTCCGGGATATGTGGGACGGTAGCGTCCCACCTCGCCAACAGCCAGTGAAAGTGCAGGGCGCCAAATTCAAAACAACAAAAATCTCATAATTAAAATTCCTCAAGCATACAAGTATTTTACACCATTTTAAAGATACAATTCTCCTTAATCCAGCCACATTGTCTGATTTAAAAAAAGCTTTACAATGAAAGCACCACAAACGATTATGTTTGGTCACCACCAAGTCACAGAAAAACACCGCCATTTTTCCAGCCAAAGAGAGGAGTCACAAATGGCACAAATAGAGATCAAATGTATCACTAACCTTTGATGATCTTCATCAGATGACACTCATAGGACTTCATGTTACCCAATAAATGTATGTTTTGTTCGATAAAGTGCATACAGTGCCTTGCGAAAGTATTTTTTAACAAATCAAAAACTGAAAAATTAGGCGTGCAAAATTATTCAGCCCCTTTACTTTCAGTGCAGCAAACTCTCTCCAGAAGTTCAGTGAGGATCTCTGAATGATCCAATGTTGACCTAAATGACTAATGATGATAAATACAATCCACCTGTGTGTAATCAAGTCTCCGTATAAATGCACCTGCACTGAGATAGTCTCGGAGGTCCGTTAAAAGCGCAGAGAGCATCATGAAGAACAAGGAACACACCAGGCAGGTCCGAGATACTGTTGTGAAGAAGTTTAAAGCCGGATTTGGATACAAAAAGATTTCCCAAGCTTTAAACATCCCAAGGAGCACTGTGCAAGCAATAATATTGAAATGGAAGGAGTATCAGACCACTGCAAATCTACCAAGACCTGGCCGTCCCTCTAAACTTTCAGCTCATACAAGGAGAAGACTGATCAGAGATGCAGCCAAGAGGCCCATGATCACTCTGGATGAACTGCAGAGATCTACAGCTGAGGTGGGAGACTCTGTCCATAGGACAACAATCAGTCGTATATTGCACAAATCTGGCCTTTATGGAAGAGTGGCAAGAAGAAAGCCATTTCTTAAAGATATCCATAAAATGTGTTGTTTAAAGTTTGCCACAAGCCACCTGGGAGACACACCAAACATGTGGAAGAAGGTGCTCTGGTCAGATGAAACCAAAATTGACCTTTTTGGCAACAATGCAAAACGTTATGTTTGGCATAAAAGCAACACAGCTCATCACCCTGAACACACCATCCCCACTGTCAAACATGGTGGTGGCAGCATCATGGTTTGGGCCTGCTTTTCTTCAGCAGGGACAGGGAAGATGGTTAAAATTGATGGGAAGATGGATGGAGCCAAATACAGGACCATTCTGGAAGAAAACCTGGTGAAGTCTGCAAAAGACCTGAGACTGGGACGGAGATTTGTCTTCCAACAAGACAATGATCCAAAACATAAAGCAAAATCTACAATGGAATGGTTCAAAAATAAACATATCCAGGTGTTAGAATGGCCAAGTCAAAGTCCAGACCTGAATCCAATCGAGAATCTGTGGAAAGAACTGAAAACTGCTGTTCACAAATGCTCTCCAACCAACCTCACAGAGCTCGAGCTGTTTTGCAAGGAGGAATGGGAAAAAATGTCAGTCTCTCGATGTGCAAAACTGATAGAGACATACCCCAAACGACTTACAGCTGTAATCGCAGCAAAAGGTGGCGCTACAAAGTATTAACTTAAGGGGGCTGAATAATTTTGCACGCCCAATTTTTCAGTTTTTGATTTGTTAAAAAAGTTTGAAATATCCAATAAATGTCGTTCCACTTCATGATTGTGTCCCACTTGTTGTTGATTCTTCACAAAAAAATACAGTTTTATATCTTTATGTTTGAAGCCTGAAATGTGGCAAAAGGTCGCAAAGTTCAAGGGGGCCGAATACTTTCGCAAGGCACTGTATTTATTTTAAAAAATCTCATGTTACATTAGCGAGTTACGTCCATAGTTCTAAAACATGCCGTAACTTTGCAGATAGCCACATCAATTTACAGAAATACTCATTTCTGAAATTACAAGTGTTATACATGGAATTAGAGATATACTTCTCCTTAATGCAACCGCTGTGTCAGATTTCAAAAAAACTTTACGGAAAAAGCAAACCATGCAATCTGAGTACAGCGTTCAGACAACAAAGCAGCCAAAAAGATATCCGCCATATTATGTAGTCAACATTAGTCAGAAATAGCATTATAAATATTCAGTTACCTTTGATGATCTTCATCAGAATGCACTCCCAGGAATCTCAGTTCCACAATAAATGTTTGATTTGTTCGATAAAGTTCATCATTTATGTCCAAATAGCTTCTTTTGTTAGGGCGTTTTGTAAAGAAATCCAAACGCACGTTCAGGTCCAGCCGAACGTCGGACGAAAAGTTCAAAACGTTACAGCCTGTAGAAACCTGTCAAACTAAGTATAGAATCAATCTTTAGGATGTTTTTATCATAAATCTTCAATAATGTTCCAACCGGAGAATTCCTATGTCTGTAGAAAAGCAATGGAACGAGAGCTAACTCTCTCGCGACCGCGCGTCACGAGCATGTGGCACTCTGCCAGACACCTGGCTCAATCCCCTCTCATTCGCCCCCACTTCACAGTAGAAGCCTCAAACCAAGTTCTAAAGACTGTTGACATCTAGTGGAAGCCTTAGGGAGTGCAATATGACCCCATTTACACTGTATATTGGAATGGCAAAGTGTTGAAAAACTAAAAACCTCAGATTTCCCACTACCTGGTTGGATTTATCTGAGGTTTTCGCCTCAGTTATAGAAACTTCAGAATGTTTTCTATCCAATTATACTAATAATATGCATATATTGGGACAGAGTCTGGGCACCTTATTCATCCAAGCTACTCAATACTGCCCCCCTGTCACCAAGAAGTTAATTGAAATGCATTCCAGGTGACTACCTCATGAAGCTTGTTGAGAGAATGCCAAGAGTGTGCAAAGCTGTCATCAAGGCAAAGGGTGGCTACTTTGAAGAATCTCAAATATAAAAAATATTTTGATGTTTAACACTTTTATGGTTACTACATGATTCCATATGTGTTATTTCATAGTTTTGATTTCTTCACTATTTTTCTACAATGTAGAAAATAGAATACAAAAATAGAATAAAAAATAAATAAATAGAATACAAAAATAAAATAAAAACTTTAATGAGCGCTGAGTGTGTCCAAACTTGTGACACACTCTTTATTTGTCTTCTCTATCTTGTCTTTCTATCTCTCCATCTACCAGGGCAAACCAGGTCTTCCCGGTGTCCAAGGGCCTATAGGACCAAAAGGAAGCCAGGTACAGTATGATCATTTGCCATACACACGTACAAGGGTTGGTGTGAATTTCACTAGTGGCTGACTCATTGTGTGTGTCTGTGCTGACTCAGTGTGTGTGTCTGTGCTGACTCAGTGTGTGTGGCTGTGCTGACTCAGTGTGTGTGTCTGTGCTGACTCAGTGTGTGTTGCTGTGCTGACTCAGTGTGTGTGGCTGTGCTCTCAGTGTGTGTGTCTGTGCTGCTCCCTGTAGGGTGACCCAGGAGTTGAAGGGGTGGGCATCCCAGGACCTCAGGTAAGACATTTTTTGAACATCTAGGTCAGGTGTGTCAAACTCATTCCATGGAGGGCCTAGTGGTTAATGGTTTTTGGGTTTTCCTTTCAATTAAGACCTAGACAACCAGGTGAGGGGAGTTCTTTACTAATCAGTGACCTTATTTTTATTTATTTTTTATTTCACCTTTATTTAACCAGGTAGGCTAGTTGAGAACAAGTTCTCATTTACAACTGCAACCTGGCCAAGATAAAGCAAAGCAGTGCGACACAAACAACAACACAGAGTTACACATGGAATAAACAAGCGTATAGTCAATAACACAATAGAAAAAAAGTAAGTCTATATACAGTGTGTGCTAATGGCGTGAGGAGGTAAGCCAATAAATAGGCCATAGTAGCGAAGTAATTACAATTTATCAAATTACCACTGGAGTCATAGATTTGCAGATGGTGATGTGCAAGTAGAAATACTGGTGTGCAAAGGAGCAGAAAAGGAAATAAAAACAATATGGGGATGAGATAGGTAGATTGGGTGGGCTATTTACAGATGGACTCTGTACAGCTGCAGCGATCGGTTAGCTGCTCAGATAGCTGATGTTTAAAGTTAGTGAGGGAAATAAAAGTCTCCAGCTTCAGCGATTTTTGCAATTCGTTCCAGTCACTGGCAGCTGAGAACTGGAAGGAAGGGCAGCCGAAGGTGTTGGCTTTGGGGGTGACCAGTGAGATATACCTGCTGGAGCTCGTGCTACGGGTGGGTGTGGTTATCGTGACCAGTGAGCTGAGATAAGGCGGAGCTTTACCTAGCATAAACATATAGATGACCTGGAGCCAGTGGGTCTGGTGACGAATATGTAGCGAGGGCCAGTCGACTAGAGCATAAAGGTCGCAGTGGTGGGTGGTATAAGGGGCTTTGGTGACAAAACGGATGGCACTGTGATAGACTGCATCCAGTTTGCTGAGTAGAGTATTGGAAGCTATTTTGTAAATGACATCGCTGAAGTCGAGGATCGGTAGGATAGTCAGTTTTACGAGGGTATGTTTGGCGGCGTGAGTGAAGGATGCTTTGTTGCAAAATAGGAAGCCGATTCTAGATTTGATTTTGGATTGGAGATGTTTAATATAAGTCTGGAAGGAGAGGTTACAGTCTAGCCAGACACCTAGGTACTTGTAGGGTCCACATATTGTAAGTCAGAACCGTACAGAGTAGTGATGCTAGTCGGGCGGGCAGGTGCAGGGAGCGAACAGTTGAAAAGCATGCATTTAGTTTCACTAGGGTTTAAGAGCAGTTGGAGGCCACAGAAGGAGAATTGTATGGCATTGAAGCTCGTTTGGAGGTTAGTTAACACAGTGTCCAAAGAATTAATCAATCAAGTACAAGGGAGAAGCGAAAACCCGCAGACACTCGACCCACCGTGGAATGAGTTTGACTCGTAAACATTGAAGAGATTGCTCACCTCAAAATACATTTTTGGTGCTGTTTTTCTGAAGCTTTCCCATACTTACATTTTTTTTATTACCCACATATCCACTGGGCTGGTTGAATAAATGTTGTTTCCACATCATTTGGATTAACATTCCTTCTGGATCAACATGCTAACATTCCTTCTGGATCAACATGTTAACATTCCTTCTGGATCAACATTCTAACATTCCTTCTGGATCAACATGCTAACATTCCTTCTGGATCAACATGTTAACATTCCTTCTGGATCAACATTCTAACATTCCTTCTGGATCAACATGTTAACATTCCTTCTGGATCAACATTCTAACATTCTTTCTGGATCAACGTGCTAACATTCCTTCTGGGTCAACATGTTAACATTCCTTCTGGATCAACAGTGTAACATTCCTGCTGGGTCAACATTCTAACATTCCTTCTGGATCAACATTCTAACATTCCTTCTGGGTCAACATGTTAACATTCCTTCTGGGTCAACATTCTAACATTCCTTCTGGGTCAACATTCTAACATTCCTTCTGTGTCAACATTCTAACATTCATTCTGGGTCGACGTGTTAACATTCATTCTGGGTCAACATGTTAACATTCATTCTGGGACAACGTGTTAACATTCCTTCTGGGTCAACATTCTAACATTCCTTCTGGGTCAACATGTTAACTTTACTTCAGGATCAACATGCTAACATTCCTTCAGGATCAACATGCTCACAGTCTGCATCAACATGCTAACATTCCTCAAGTTTATAGGTAGTCAGATATACTGTATACACACACATGCAGGTTTGTGTACAAACACACACACAAACTCACAAGACACATACACACGAAGCAACGAGAGCATGTGTGATGGGAATGAGAGATGGAATGAGGAAGACAATATCCAGACTTGTTCATGAAGGTTCAGCCATTGTTCTACTGTTGATGAATCATCTGTTTGTCTCTAAGCTCAACTCACCACCCATCTCTTTAAACCTTTCTCTCGCTCTCTCGCTCTCTCTCTCTCCTATTTTCAGGGAGCAGAAGGACCCAGAGGCCTACCAGGGGTGGCAGTAAGTCCAAAAAATATTAGATGAAATAATGATGAAATACATATTAAATATGATTGCCTCTAGTATGTACTGTATAATGGTCTCTGTAGTCTCCTTCTATCATGTTAATTTGCATCATGCTGCTCCTCTACAGGGTCCTCAGGGAATTAGAGGACTTACTGGACCAGTTGGGCCTGCTGGGGACATGGTACACACACACACACACACACACATATCCAGATGCACATTATACGTGCATCAACGCATAAACACACACACACACAGCCACAAAGTTCTCATTCTTGTGTGTGTGTATTTGCTTTTCACAGGGTCCTAAAGGAGAGGAGGGGCCTCCAGGGCCACAGGGGCCCATGGGTGTAGGTGTTACAGGACCCCAGGTAAGAGATGTGTGTGTGTGTGTGTGTGTGTGTGTGTGTGTGTGTGTGTGTGTGTGTGTGTGTGTGTGTGTGTGTGTGTGTGTGCGTGTGTGTGTGCGTGTGTGTGTGTGTGTGTGTGTGTGTGTGTGTGTGTGTGTGTGTGTGTGTGTGTGTGTGTGTGCATGCATATGTGTATTAACTCTAGTCAAAGCCATTGAGTGATTGCTGCCTCCATACTTATCCCATTCCCAACCCAGGGTAAAGACGGCAAAGGTGGATCCAATGGAATCCCAGGAGCTGATGGAAGAGATGTGAGTGGCGTCACATTGAAAACACAACGCAGTCACATAGTATTGGAATTGTGTAGTCAGTGTGAATTGTATACCTTTCATAGTACTGTGTAACAGTGTGTGAGCTAAGATCACTAGTTTCTACAGACTCAGAGTCAGTGTTTTTAAAGTTTAAAGATGATTATATTTAGTCTAATAGCTAATGAAGGCCGCCTCAATCCATAACAGAGCCATAGTGTCTCCTGTCGCCCCTCTCTGCTCCTGACTACTTTCCTTGCAAGCTTTATCGTCTGCAATGACAAGGCCACACTAACTCTGTGTGTGTGTGTGTGTGTGTGTGTGTGTGTGTGTGTGTGTGTGTGTGTGTGTGTGTGTGTGTGTGTGTGTGTGTGTGTGTGTGTGTGTGTGTGTGTGTGTGTGTGTGTGTGTGTTCTGTCTTGCAGGGAACTGACGGAGCCAAGGGGGACAAGGTAAACCTAGCATTTCTGAAGATTAAGAGGTTTGGAGGCAGGGGGTAACAGATGGTAATCACTGGGGATGCTTCACCAGCACACACACACACACACACACACATAGGCAGATGCTTACACGCACACAAACACACACACACACACACACACCCTCAAGGCACAGACAGAGTAGCAGAGGAGGTGACAAGTGTGTGGGATCCAAATAGACAAGGGAAGTAAAGGAGCTTTAAGAACAGGACTAGGATTATTAATTAGTGCTACCATCAGACCAACTGAACAGGACTAGGATTATTAATTAGTGCTACCATCATACCAACTGAACAGGACTAGGATTATTAATTAGTGCTACCATCAGACCAACTGAACAGGACTAGGATTATTAATTAGTGCTACCATCAGACCAACTGAACAGGACTAGGATTATTAATTAGTGCTACCATCATACCAACTGAACAGGACTAGGATTATTAATTACAAGACAGTAGTTTTGGAATTGTTAGTTAGATTACTTGTTATTACTGCATTGTCGGAACTAGAAGCACAAGCATTTCGCTACACTCGCATTAACATCTGCTAACCATGTGTATGTGACAAATAAAATTTGATTTGATTTGATTTGATTTTTAATTAGAGCTACCATCAGACCAACTGAACAGGACTAGGATTATTGAAATATGAATAAGAAGACACAGTAGCAGAATAAATTCCACGTCAACTTTGTTTCATCACAAAACATATTGCCTCTAACAAACAGTTATATGACCTACAGCATGTTCAAGCAAGTTACTAATGTTTCCGACATTTTCTGAATACTTAACAACTATTGATTTAGAACCACAGAGAGTTACCAGAAGTCGCTAAGAAAACAGGAGCTGTTTCCGCTAGTCCAACACCATTTCAACGTCAACATCATCAAATAACCTGAGCTTAGTCTAATACAGTGGCAACTAAAAGATGCCCAGGACAATTTAGTCCAATCAACGTGAGCTCAATATGAAGTGGCTCACCCTACTTGTAGAGAAAAGCCAATGCCATCCTCCTCTCTTTCATGTTGGCAAAACGGTCTAGTACTCTGTCATAGAGTACACGCTGTTAGTTTTCGTTTTGCTAGGCTACCTTGCTAAAATGCTTGCTCGCTAGCCTAACTTCCATTCATGGGCAATGATTAGCCAGCTAGTTAACATTAGCCTACATCTAGCTACATGCTGAACTTCCATCCTCTCAGATCAAGGGCACAATGTATGAATTTATGATTGGATAAGAATCACAGTTATAATCATTGGCCAGTACAGAGAATTAGGTAAAACCAAGTCCAAATCCCTAGTGGCTAATTTAGGGCTGATTTTAGCTAGCTGGCTAGCTACTGGAGGAAACAACCCAATGAGATTCAACAATATACTTATTTTACGTAAATTATATTTTGCTTTTGATGTGGTTGATGTGAAGACAAATCTTCCCTTGATACTCACTCAGTTTAGCTCAACTGATTAGCTATTATTTAACCTTTTTAGCTATTATTTAACCTTATTTTTTATCAAGGGAGTCCAAATGCTCGCTGGCTTCCCTTGCATTCAATGTTATGGGCGGCAACAATGTCATACTCTTTTTGACCAAACAGCATTAGATAGGTGGGGTACACATACTGAGACAGAGGGGCTCTGTTTCACTCATTCAGATGCTTTCTCCAGTGAGATACATTCAGCCTCTTGGTAATTGAAGGAAAATGTTGAATCACAGAGAGTCAAAATACATTATTTAGATTTTCGAAAGATACATTTATTTTATATATTGTTTTTTGTTGGTCCATTTTTGGGGGGGAAGTCTGTCTTCCCATGGCATCCATGAATACACGCCCCTGGTTATTTCACAGCTTCTCTGTGTGATCTATGAGAGGTCTGTGTTTTCAGGGTGAACCTGGAGACTGTAACTGTATCAGCCCTCCATACGCAGGAACAGGTGGACCGGTGAGTATGGCTAGGTCAACATGCACACACAGATCCATGCATACAGTACACACACACATGCCACAACGTGGTCATCTTAAACTTGTTTTGAGTTCAACTTCAGGGTAGTTATCTCTCTGCAGGGGACACATTCACTCACACATTCACACACACACACACACACACACACACACACACACACACACACACACACACACACACACACTCAGCTCTCTTTTAACTGGTTTTGATCTGCAGGATTATTTTTCACTGCAGGGTGTCAGTGTTTGTTTTGAACACATATGATCTGCTGATGATGTGCTCTGAATTTGACGACTCTTGCCTTGCAGGGAGCACCAGGAACTATGGGAGGAAACACGTGGCAGGTCTGATCTCTATGTCATCTACTAGCCATGTCTGCCTCTTGGTTTTCTCTTGTGTCATATTGACTGAATATCAACTGAGTATGCGTTTGTTGTTGGAACAATTAGGCTACGAATGGTGCCTGTCAATGCTGTGTGGTTCGCTCAGTGTGTGTGTGTGTGTGTGTGTGTGTGTGTGTGTGTGTGTGTGTGTGTGTGTGTTCCAGGGGGCTCCGGGACAACCAGGTCCTCCTGGTCCTCCTGGGCCACAGGGCTTCATCGGCATCACAGGACCCCAGGTAGGAGAGAGGGGGATCAGGGTGGTGGAGTCATGTCAATTAACCCTTTACAACACACTCCTTACTTACCCATTCCTCTTTATCTCTGTACATCTTTAACCTCTCATTCATCAACATGAATGTACCTTGGCTGTTCTATCTCTCTCGCTCTTCTCTCTCAATTAAATTTCAATTTAAGTGCTTTATTGGCATGGGAAACATATGTTTACAATGCCAAAGCAAATGAACTAGATAATAAACAAAAGTGAAATAACAATAAAAAATTAACAGTAAACATTCCAAAAGAATGAAGACATTTCAAATGTAATATTATGTTGATATACAGTGTTGTAACGATGTGCAAATAGTTCAAGTACAAAAGGGAAAATAAATAAACATACTGTAAATATAGGTTGGATTTACAATGGTGTTTGTTCTTTACTGGTAGCCCTTTTTTTGTGGCAACAGGTCACACATCTTGCTGCTGTAATGGCACACTGTGGTATTTCACCCAATAGATATGGGAGTTTGTCAAAATTTGATTGTTTTTGAATTCTTTGTGGGTCTGTGTAATCTGAGGGAAATATGTGTCTCTAATATGGTCATACATTTGGCAGGAGGTTAGGAAGTGCAGCTCAGTTTCCACCTCATTTTGTGGGCAGTGTGCACATAGCCTGTCTTCTCTTGAGAGCCAGGTCTGCCTACGGTGGCCTTTCTCAATAGCAAGGCCATGCTCACTGAGTCTGTACATAGTGAAAGCTTTCCTTAATTTTGGGTCAGTCACAGTGGTCAGGTATTCTACCACTGTGTACTCTCTGTTTAGGGACAAATAGCATTCTAGTTCACTCTGTTTTTTTGTAAATTCTTTCCAATGTGTCAAGTAATAATCTTTTTGTTTCTCATGATATGGTTGGTTCTAATTGTGTTGCTGTCCTGGGGCTCTGTGGGGTCTGTTTGTGTTTGTGAACAGAGCCCCAGAACCAGCTTGCTTAAGGGGACTCTTCTCCAGGTTCATGTCTTGTAGGTGATGGTTTTGCTATGGAAGGTTTGGGAATCACTTCCTATTAGGTGGTTGTAGAATTTAACAGCTCTTTTTGGATTTGGATGATTATCGGGTATCGGCCTAATTCTGCAGAGTCTCAGTTTGGTGTTTGTCCCATTTTGTGAATTCTTGGCTGGTGAGCGGACCCCAGACCTCACAACCGTAAAGGGCAATGGGTTCTATAACTGATTTGAGTATTTTTAGCCAGATCCTATTGGTATGTAAAATTTGATGTTCCTTTTGATGGCATAGAATGCCCTTCTTGCCTTGTCTCTCAGATCGTTAACAGCTTTGTGGAATTTACCTGTGGCACTGATGTTTAGGCAGAGGTATGTATGGTTTTTTGTGTGCTCTAGGGCAACGGTGTCTAGATGGAATTTGTATTTGTGGTCTTGGCAACTGGACCTTTTTTGAAACACCATTATTTTTGTGTTACTGAGATTTACTGTCAGGGCCCAGGTCTGACAGAATCTGTGCAGAAGATCTAGGTGCTGCTGTAGACCCTCCTTGGTTGGGGACAGAAGCACCAGATCATCAGCAAACAGTAGACATTTGACTTCAGATTCTAGTAGACTGACTGTGAACGCTCTAAGTGACTCTGCGTTGAGGTCAGTGATAAAGTAGTTTACAGTACTACTGCCAAGAGATGAGCTATAGGTGTACCTACCATAGGAGTCCCAGCATCCGACAGAGCTGCAAAGTTGTGACCCCTTTTTGTTGATTATGTTGTCATAATTGTGTCTAGGGGTGCATATGGGGGAGGGAATCCTGTCACCTCCAGGAAGGTGTTTGTCCCCTGTGTGCTGAGAGTTACAGGTTCTTGTCCAGTTCTGGAATTTAGGTCGCCACAGACTAGTACATGTCCCTGGGCCTGGAAATGGTTAATCTCCCCCTCTAGGATGGAGAAGCTGTCATTGTTAAAATATGGGGATTCTATTGGGTGGGTACACGGTTGAAGTTGGAAGTTTAACCTGTTGCGACGACCAAACCCGGATCCGGGATTCTATTTATAGACCTAAGCTCATTACCATAACGCAACGTTAACTATTCATGAAAATCGCAAATGAAATGAAATAAATATGCTATCTCTCAAGCTTAGCCTTTTGTTAACAACACTGTCATCTCAGATTTTCAAAATATGCTCTTCAACCATAGGAAAAGCTAGCTAGCGTAGCATTTAGCGTTAGCATTAGCGTTAGCATTTAGCAGGCAACTATCACAAAAACAAGTAAAGCCTTCAAATAAAATAACTTACCTTTGAAGAACTTCTGATGTTTTCAATGAGGAGACTCTCAGTTAGATAGCAGATGCTCCGTTTTTCCAAAAAGATTCTTTGTGTATTAGAAATAGCTCCGTTTTGTACATCACATTTGGCTACCAAAAAAAAAAAGAAAATAAAAAATAAAAAAAAAATTCAGCCCTCAAAACGCAAACTTTTTTCCAAATTAACTCCATAATATCGACTGAAACATGGCAAACGTGGTTTAGAATCAATCCTCAAGGTGTTTTTCCACATATCTCTTCGATGATATATCCTTCGTGGAAGCCTGGTTTCTCCTTGCTCTCAAATGGAAAAATAATTGCACCTGGCTTTGCGCTCCAATTTCGATGCAGGGACACCAGGCGGACACTTGGAAAATGTAGTCTCTTATGGTCAATCTTCCAATGATATGCCTACAAATACGTCACAATGCTGCAAACACCTTGGGGAAACGACAGAAAGTGTAGGCTCATTCCTTGCGCAATCACAGCCATATAAGGAGACAATGGAAAACAGAGCTTCAGAGATTCTGCTCATTTCCTGGTTGACGTATCATCTTGGTTTCGCCTGTAGAATGAGTTCTGGGGCACTTACAGACAATATCTTTGCAGATTCTGAAACTTCAGAGTGTTTTCTTTCCAAAACGGTCAATAATATGCATAGTCGAGCATCTTTTCGTGACAAAATATTGCGCTTAAAACGGGAACGTTTTTTATCCAAAAATGAAATAGCGCCCCTAGAGATCCAAGAGGTTAAATACACTTAGGTTGAAGTCATTAAAACTCGTTTTTCAACCACTCCACAAATGTCTTGTTAACAAACTATAGTTTTGGCAAGTCAGTTAGGACATCTACTTTGTGCATGACACAAGTAATTTTTCAAACAATTGTTTACAGACAGATTCTTGCACTTATAATTCACTGTATCACAATTCCAGTCGTTCAGATGTTTACATACACAAAGTTGACTGTGCCTTTAAACAGCTTAGAAAATTCCATGGCTTTAGAAGCTTCTGATAGGCTAGTTGACATAATTTGAGTCAATTGGAGGTGTACCTGTGGATGTATTTCAAGGCCTACCTTCAAACTCAGTGCCTCTTTGCTCGACATCATGGGGAAATCAAAAGAAATCAGCCAAGACCTCAGAAAAGGTTTGGTTCATCCTTGGGAGCAATTTCCAAACGCCTGGAGGTGCCATGTCCATCTGTACAAACAATAGTATGCAAGTATAAACACCATGGAACCACACAGCCATCATCCCACTCAGGAAGGAGACGCGTTCTGTCTCCTATGGATGAACGTACTTTGGTGGAAATGTGCAAATCAGTCCCAGAACAACAGCAAAGGACCTTGTGAAGATGCTGAAGGAAACAGGTAGAAAAGTATCTACATTCACAGTAAAATGAGTCCGATATCGACATAACCTGAAAGGCCACTCAGCAAGGAAGGCCACTGCTCCAAAACCACCATAAAAAGCCAGACTACAGTTTGCAACTGCACATGGGGATGAAGATCGTACTTTTTGGACAAATGTCTTCTGGTCTGATGAAACAAAAATAGAACTGTTTGGCCATAATGACCATCGTTATGTTTGGAAGAAAAAGGGAGAGGCTTGCAAGCCGAAGAACACCATCCAAACCGTGAAGCACGGGGGTGGCAGCATCATGTTGTGGGGGTGCTTTGCTGCAGGAGGGACTGGAGCACTTCACAAAATAGATGGCATCATGAGGTAGGAAAATTATGTGGATATATTTAAGCAAAATCTCAAGACATCAGTCAGGAAGTTAAAGCTTGGTCACAAATGGGTCTTCCAAATGGACAATGACCACAAGCATACTTCCAAAGTTGTAGCAAAATGGCTTAAGGACAACAAAGTCAAGGTATTGGAGTGGCCATCTCAAAGCCCTGACCTCAATCCTATAAAACATGTGAAAAACAACAAAAATGAACAGTAAACATTACACATACAGAGGTTTCAAAACAGTAAAGACATTACAAATGTCATATTATATATATATATACAGTGTTTTAACAATGTACAAATGGTTAAAGGACACAAGCTCTCTCTCTCTCTCTCTCTCTCTCTCTCTCTCTCTCTCTCTCTCTCTCTCTATCTCTCTCTCTCTCTCTCTTCTGTTCGCCACTCTATTCTTCTCACTCTTGTTCTTCATTCTCCTCCACACTATGTTTCTCTCCTCCTGCTAACTCTTTTCTATTCCACCTTCCACTCATTTCCTTTTCAGGTTTGGCTTGAACATTGGGTTCTAGCTTGGGCAGCTTGAGGTCGTGGCTAATGCAACTCTAAATACTAATTAATGCAGAACTAAAATAGCAAATTATTTTGTTAATCTTAAATTCTTAATGTAAACATGTTACACAATAGTAAAAGTAAATATGCAAGTGCATAAAGAACTATTGCATAAATGCAATAACATTTAAAGTCAACTGTATTCATGTAATGAAGCTCTATGCTATTGTTAACCTTGTGGGCTGTAAATATATATATATGTGTATTAATGAGTCTTTGTTAAATCATAGCCCTGCTTTAAACATTCACTAACTCTTGTGGGATGCTTTGGGAATGTTAACTATTTCTATCAACATATGATACATTGGGATTGTTGGGAATATTGATGACACTTCATTTGAAGGTTTGGTTATAATCTCCTTATACATAATTAAATAGTTATTTTAGCATTAGTACAATTATTATGAATTAAAAACCTTCAAATAAAGTTTTCTTCAAGAATATTTCCTCAGATTTTGTGGGAAATGTTAAATCTAAACTAATTCTCAACAACATTTTACACATTTAAACCAGGGTAATGGGAAACGAAGTAGTAATATTGGTTCATGAAGACCAGGCTGAGTTCACTGTGTAAGAAAATAGATTGATTTGTCTGAATATGATGTTCATGTGTTCATCAAGCACTGAACAATTGTGTGTGCAGGAATCAAATTTGCACAAATATCCTGTTCAAATCAAAGCACTTAAAAATATATATATTGTTTGACCTCTTGCACAGTGATCCCTGCATGATATTCAATCTGGTGTTTACAAAATAATCAAACTATTTCAACCAAACATGAATCAAACTATTTAAATTAATTTAAATAGTGCTTTAAAAACTAAACGAGTCAAAAGAGTCTGAACATAAACCAGGAAACACTGGTGATTGGTTGTTCCTACAACCTCGAACCTGTAACCCCCCCCCTGACCATTGGTAGAGAGGGATGTGGCAAGCCTGTGATAGGCTAAAACCAGTTGAATCTCAGTTCCTTCTTTCAGGGTAACCCTGGCAACGACGGGGTACCAGGGCAGCCGGGTCTGCCTGGGAGAACTGTAAGTAATAAGACAGAAGAGTTGGAGTCACTTCCATTCCAATTCAGACACATCGGAAAGTGATTTGAAAATCAAATTCCAGAATTGTGAAAACCATATCAATGAATACCAATGACATTTTCTGATTCTAGAATTGGAATTCATTAGCTGAATTGTCTAAATTGAAATGGATTTGACCGCAACCCATGCCAGACAGAGGAGACGGGGCTAGATGAGTGCTGCAGCTTTGTGATTGGACGGTGCAGGGAGGGAGGAGCCTGGTTGGGTTGTAGGTCTGTGTTGTGAGTGGAGCACTCTGGCAGAAGTTCATTGAGGATCTCTAGACTTTGGACATGACTATACAGTAGACACACCATGACTTAGTGGCAGCTAGAACAATGAACGCACTCAGCTCAAAGACTTTTAGTGTTGAAATGCACTTTCTGCCTTTCAGAAGGACTTTTACCATTGATTTGTGCCTCAAAAGCATGCACGTACACACACACACACACACATTGTTGGCGTGGTTTCATAAATGCAGTGTGTGAGTGTGTGAGTATGTGAGTGCAGCCATTAGTTTGAGTCGAAGAGCTTTGCTGTACTCTGTTGTTCAGCCTTGTTATGCTGAGTACAGTAAGAGCCTGTAGGTCTTCTGTTGAGAGGACTGCACTATGAGGTCTATTTTCCATATAGCTGGCATCCAGTTCAGCCGCCTGCCACATACACACACACACACACACACACACACACACACACACACACACACACACACACACACACACACACACACACACACACACACACACCCTCCCCACAATAATCAATCTACCCACAGTGGAAACTTGGCTTTACGAACTCACACACACACACATACTCACATTATACAGACTCACTAAGTGCTCCAGTCCTAACAGTAGACAGACATACTGACCCACCAGCTCCTCTCTAGCTCCATGACCCTGCCTGCATGTTATATGTCAATGGATTTAAATGCCTAAAACAGACTATTAAAACATTTCATTCTTAGATAAACTCTTAATTCACTCTTATCTTAATCTTAGCTAATAAAAACACATCCTTAAAACCACAAAACATTATTAGAAACATCATTTAACAGACGAGTTTGTTGAATACAAATGAATCCATTTAAAAAGGATAAAATAACAATTTAGCAAAAGTAAAGGATATTTAAATAGGAGTATATTGAAAGTATAAAGTAAATATCATTGACATATAATGATTCTTCTCTCTGAGACATCCTGTTAATGCACACAGCCTGAGTTTAACAAACCTAATGAGCTGCATCATGCTAGCTCAAATGAGCTCTTCTGGCTAATAACAACCGTTTGAACAGAGCCAACAGATTTTGAAACCAGGCTAAGTGCAATTCACAGGTTCTCTCACTCTGTGAAGGGCCCCACTGCTCAAATGTGGCAGAATTGTACTGTGAGTGGGTTTCCTGGTATGATTGGAGTGGTAAGAATGTTTCAGACCACCCATGCAGGTAAATCAATCAACTTTCAAACTCCCAACAATGATCCCAATAAATGCCTGGATGTGAATATCAACGTGTTTTGAAAGACTTGCAAAACCTTGTGATTTTGAATGTTTTGTGTCTCCTTGGGCAAATCCTAAATGGCACCCTATTCCCTCTAGTGGCCTATGTGACTCTGGCCAAAAGTAATACACTACACAGGGAATTGAGTGCTATTTGGGACTTCTGAATGGGTCGTTCATTGAATTTGGACTGTACTGCAGTTCAACACCGTTTGCACTTTGTTGCATCCAATGTGCAGAAGTCAACTGTACATATAAATTGTAATCCTCCCTTTACTTTACATTTTCCTCTCCTCTCCCCCCACCCCCCGCCCTTCCTCAGCATCTGAGGCTGCCTCAGGATGAGGACCCCAGTCGAGGAGATGGAAAGGTAAGACAGGAGGTAGAGAGGTGCACTCTGGGAAATAGAGTTCTCTAGTACTGCTCTTGGATTTATATGCATGAGCTGTACTGATGTGATTATACATAACACAAACATGCATGAACTGTGTCCATGCAGTGTACATTGAGCTCACACACTTCATGTCATCAAAGTGTGTGTGTCCTCTGCTGCAGAAGGTTTGTGAGGACTGCTCCAAGGGCTTGCCAGGGGTACCAGGCATGGCGGGCACCAAGGGAGAGAAAGGAGACGAGGGCAAGACTGGCATAGGCCATGCTTCCGACGGCTGTGAAAGGGTGAGAGGCTGGGGGTGAGGGGTGTATTGGTGGGGGGCATGGGGGAGAGTGGTGAGGGGTGCATGGGTGAGGTGGTTAGGGGGGCATCTATATTGTTGGCTGGTTAGAACGAGACTGTAGAATCATGGAAATTCTAATGGATTCTTCTGGGTTCATGAATCTACATCATTCTTCTGGGTTCATTTTATTTATTTATTTCACCTTTATTTAACCAGGTAGTCCAGTCGAGAACAAGTTCTCATTTATTACTGCGACCTGGCAAAGTTTGAGCAAAGCAGTGCGACACAAACAACAACACAGAGTTACACATGGGATAGACAAACGTACAGTCAATAACACAATAAATCTACATGATTTACATGATTCTTCATTGATTCATGAATCATAAGAATCAATAACACTCTCAGTTTTGGTTCTGATTTTGACCCAATCTATCTGAAGCTTTGCCTAGGCCGAGTCATCGTTCTGACCTATGACCTCCTTGTGTTTGTTACAGTGTTTCCTAAACCAAAGGCTGCAGGGGGAGGAGGCTGCACAGGCTCCTGTACGTCCACACAGTCTTTAACTATCCAACTCTCACACTCACACTCACACACACACACTCACACTCACACACACACACACTCACCCACACACACACACACACACACACACACACACACACTGATTCATAGATTTATTTATCTTCTTCTCTATGTAGACCACCACCAACACCGATGGAGCTAATGGAGGCTGCTCCGGACCAGGAACACCAGGCCACCCAGGAATACCAGGAGCACCTGGAATAACGGGAGAGACGGTACGTGTGTGTGTGTGTGTGTGTGTGTGTGTGTGTGTGTGTGTGTGTGTGTGTGTGTGTGTGTGTGTGTGTGTGTGTGTGTGTGTGTGTGTGTGTTTTTGTTTGTTTGTTTGTTTATTTGTGTGTGTGTGTGTGTTTGTTTGTGAGTGTGGTGAAATATAACAAGTTGCGTGTTATTAGCGTGTTGAATCTCTAACAGGAAGTGCCTTTCTGCCTACATTTCCCAGGGTCCTCAGGGCCAAAGGGGACAGGCTGGAGTACCAGGAAATATGGTGAGCTCAAAACCAGAGATTTTAAGGCATTATAACACTTCATAAGGCTATATAGAGACATTATTAGCCAGCACAACAGAGTCAAAGCATGGTGTCTGTAAGGAGAACTGGGTTGTCTATCATAGCTAGAGGCAGGAGTTTTACCTGACCATACCATACTAGATCAGGAAAAACTTCTGCCCCAAAGCAGACTTTCTGAGCTCTTGTTCTGTCTTGACTGGTTTCTTCTTCCTCTAATGGCTCTCCTACTGACTTTGTGCTTTACTGAATTTGAATTGACCACAGATGTTCTTCTGTTTATAGAGTGACTGTTACAGTGGAATGGCAACGTCTATTTGGGAAGCACCTCTCTTTCTGTGCTACATGGACACTACCTAAAGGCTACATTTCTGTCACTAGTACTTATTCCATGTCATTTTTTGGGCCATGTTCAACTACTTGAAAATGTGTCTTTCTTCATTTTCTTGGAAGGAATCACCGAACTGAACATGACTATGTAGCCTATTTGCCTCCTTGCTTTCACTTATCCCACTGTGTTAGATCAGTGCTTACTTCCTGGAAGGCTGCGTTTCTAGTGTTGGGCCATGGCCATAGTGTTTACGTGGCCTGTGTTTCTTATAAAGCTTCATCAGTGAAGGATCATGCAGAGTAAAGCAACTTCATGTTGATTCTTGAAATGTGAGGTCATAGACCACTCTAGTGGTAGGTCTTAGAACCACATAGGTCTTGAATTAAATTAGGTTACTTCCCAAATATCCACCCTTCTCTCAAAGTTTGCACTTCCCATCGTGGATTTACCAATTGTGGAAACTCCCTCCAGCCAATGATTACACCAATCCAATGCTTTTAAATCAATAGCAGGAAGTGTGCACACTTTTGGAGAGTGGAGGAGAGTAGAGATAGATGTGTTGCGCAACTATGGGGCTAAACAGACAGAGTTGGCTTAGATTGTTGACAACCTGTAATCTATATTTAGTCTCCAAATATTTATTGAAAACATACTTAGATTTGCACAAATTTGAACTTGTTGTCTCTCAAATACATTGTTACAGTTGATGGTTAGTTACCTAGTGAATTTTAGCCATATTAGCATAGACGTGACATCAGTTAAAACACCTAAAAAAAGACATAGTATCAATAACAAGATACAAGGAGCTGAAACGAGCCACTTACGATTCCCCTCATGGCAGCTTCTTGTCATTGTAGCTAGCTATCTGACCGTTCAGAATCACAACACCACACGGCCTCATCGATGCACGCTTATCATTTTGGTGAAGTTGTCAGCCAACTCGTCTATACCGCCAATTTCCACCATATCCATGAGTATCCCTTCAGCCAATTGGAGTAGTACCGTAACGGGCTACGGGTCAGTGTTGCTGTTTACAATGCTGAGCTTAGAACAGGTGTTTTAGTTGTCCCTCTCATTGCCTGTTTCTCTACAGGGTCCTCCTGGTTTTCCTGGTCCTCAAGGCTCATCTGGACTTACTGTGAGTTTACTACATGTATATACTGTACTATACTATACTGTGTGTGTTTGTGTCTGTCTCTCCATATCTTTATTCTGCTTTTAAACTGGAAGAGATGGAGAACTGTTCTGAAAAGGAATGAATCCAAAACGAGATGGAGAACTGTTCTGAAAAGGAATGAATCCAAAACGAGATGGAGAACTGTTCTGAAAAGGAATTAATCCAAAACTAGATGGAGAACTGTTCTGAAAAGGAATGAATCCAAAACTAGATGGAGAACTGTTCTGAAAAGCAATGAATCCAAAACGAGATGGAGAACTGTTCTGAAAAGGAATGAATCCAAAACGAGATGGAGAACTGTTCTGAAAAGGAATGAATCCAAAACGAGATGGAGAACTGTTCTGAAAAGGAATGAATCCAAAACGAGATGGAGAACTGTTCTGAAAAGGAATGAATCCAAAACGAGATGGAGAACTGTTCTGAAAAGGAATGAATCCAAAACGAGATGGAGAACTGTTCTGAAAAGGAATGAATCCAAAACTAGATGGAGAACTGTTCTGAAAGGAATGAATCCAAAACGAGATGGAGAACTGTTCTGAAAAGGAATGAATCTAAAACGAGATGGAGAACTGTTCTGAAAAGGAATGAATCCAAAACTAGATGGAGAACTGTTCTGAAAAGGAATGAATCCAAAACTAGATGGAGAACTGTTCTGAAAAGCAATGAATCCAAAACGGAAAAAATTGAATAAAAGTCTTTAGAACATCTTGGTGCCTCAGAAGATCTGTACATCAATGAAAGGTGAAAACAAAACTCAAACATTTCAGGCCTCAGGCCATCGTCAGTGTAAATTGTCAGCACACACAGCTGTCTTCTATTTCAAGGATAATTGCATTTTTTGAAACTCCATCAACACTGTGTGCGAGTGTTGAATCTCTTTAAATCAGCAGGAGGGGGTGCTCATAGTGATGTGGCTCTGCCATCTCCATCTCTCCAGCTCTTTAATGAAAGTTATTTCAGATGAGGAAACCATTCTATTGTCTCACCAGTTGTTCAATTATTTCCCCTGTCTAAGTGATGGAGAGTCGTAGTGCCATGCAGAGAACACGCCAACCCCCTTATATCATTCCATTGTTTTAGCGAATGGAAGTCAGTAATGGTTGAACGGTGCGAGCCCAGCATGGAATCCATTTTGAAACGTTAAGCAGCGTTAATTCCAGGTGTGTGTGTGTGTGTGTGTGTGCGCGCGCGTCTCTTCTGCACTCCGCTTTGTATAATTTTCTCTGATTGAATACTAGCAGCTGCAAAACATTTTTCATCGTAATGAAACTCAGCTAAATTGATAAGACATTGAACTGAATCTATAACAGGGATTTGAATAGCTTTACGCTGTCAGTAGCCTTGTATATTAGAGGGGAGAGAGAGAGAACAGATGTGGAGACAGAGAGGGGTAAGGAAGATAGAAATGGGGACAGAAAGTGAGAGAGAAGCTAGAGAGAGAGAGCAATGCAGAGAGCCGTCGTCTGAAATACATTGACTGCATTATGAAAATCAATACAATCCATAATGAATGAGTCCTCTGGCTGGTTTGGGGAGAGGGTTGCTGACTCTGAGGGTATCAGTGTGGTTTGGTCATGGTCATGGAACTACATCGCCTGCATTGACTCCTCATAGAGAGAGCAGCAGGTCACAGAACAAGAGATAAAGTCACATTTAGAAGTTCTCAATGGAACATTGAAAATGGAAAGAAGACTTCGCTGTCTCCTTCATACTGTATTGACTGGTCTTGTCCTTGGATTGTGTGTGTGTGTGTGTGTGTGTGTGTGTGTGTGTGTGTGTGTGTGTGTGTGTGTGTGTGTGTGTGTGTGTGTGTGTGTGTGTGTGTGTGTGTGTGTGTGTGTGTGTGTGTGTTGGCCAGGGTGTTGCTTTCTACCTCTGCAGTGTTTATACGTATGAATAGAGATTTAATTTAGTGTTCCACTTTTCCTCTCCCAGGGAGTATAGGGATATGTAACTACATTGCTGAGATGATGGAGATAGCTCTCATTCTAAACTTATAGTCCTCAAATCGCCTTTCTTTTATGATCTCTTCTGTTTCTTTTCTCATTTCTTCACTTCTGTCTTTGTTCCCACTCCTCATCTTTCCTTCCCTCTCCTCTCTCCCTCTCTAATCTTCTGTCCTCCCTCTTCACCTCTCACCTCTCGCTCCGTCCCTCCTCTCCCCACCTTTCGCCCTCTCTCCTTCTCTCCTCACCTTTCTCCCTCTCTCATCACTTCTCTCCCTCTCTAATCTTCTGTCCTCCCTCTTCACCTCTCACCTCTCCCTCGCTCCGTCCCTCCTCTCCTCACCTCTCCCTTGCCCCGTCCCTCCTCTACTCACCTCTCCCTTGCTCCGTCCCTCCTCTACTCACCTCTCCCTCGCTCCGTCCCTCCTCTCCTCACCACTCCCTTGCCCCGTCCCTCCTCTACTCACCTCTCCCTTGCCCCGTCCCTCCTCTACTCACCTCTCCCTCGCTCTGTCCCTCCTCTACTCACCTCTCCCTTGCCCCGTCCCTCCTCTACTCACCTCTCCCTCGCTCCGTCCCTCCTCACCTCTCACCTCTCGCTCCTCTACTCACCTCTCCCTCGCTCCTCTACTCACCTCTCCCTCTCTCCGTCCCTCCTCTCCTCACCTCTCCCTCACTCCGTCCCTCCTCTCCTCACCTCTTCCTTGCCCCGTCCCTCCTCTACTCACCTCTCCCTCCTCCGTCCCTCCTCACCTGTCACCTCTCGCTCCTCTACTCACCTCTCCCTCGCTCCATCCCTCCTCTCCTCACCTCTCCATTGCTCCGTCCCTTCTCTACTCACCTCTCCCTCGCTCCTTCCCTCCTCTACTCACCTCTCCCTCGCTCCGTCCCTCCTCTCCTCACCTCTCCCTCGCTCCGTCCCTCCTCTCCTCACCTCTCCCTCGCTCCGTCCCTCCTCTCCTCACCTCTCCCTCGCTCCATCCCTCCTCTCCTCACCTCTCCATTGCTCCGTCCCTTCTCTACTCACCTCTCCCTCGCTCCTTCGCCCTTACTACTCACCTCTCCCTCGCTCCGTCCCTCCTCTCCTCACCTCTCCCTCGCTCCGTCCCTCCTCTCCTCACCTCTCCCTCGCTCCGTCCCTCCTCTCCTCACCTCTCCCTCGCTCCGTCCCTTCTCTCCTCACCTCTCCATTGCTCCGTCCCTTCTCTACTCACCTCTCCCTCGCTCCGTCCCTCCTCTACTCACCTCTCCCTCGCTCCGTGCCTCCTCTCCTCACCTCTCCCTCGCTCCGTCCCTCCTCACCTCTCCATTGCTCCGTCCCTCCTCTACTCACCTCTCCCTCGCTCCGCCCCTCCTCTCCTCACCTCTCCCTCGCTCCGTCCCTCCTCTCCTCACTTCTCCCTTGCTCCGTCCCTCCTCTACTCACCTCTCCCTCGCTCCGTCCCTCCTCTCCTCACCTCTCCCTCGCTCCGTCCCTCCTCTACTCACCTCTCCCTCGCTCCGTCCCTCCTCTACTCACCTCTCCCTCGCTCCGTGCCTCCTCTACTCACCTCTCCCTCGCTCCGTCCCTCCTCACCTCTCCCTCGCTCCTTCCCTCCTCTACTCACCTCTCCCTCGCTCCGTCCCTCCTCTCCTCACCTCTCCCTCGCTCCGTCCCTCCTCACCTCTCCCTCGCTCCGTCCCTCCTCACCTCTCCCTCGCTCCGTCCCTCCTCTCCTCACCTCTCCCTTGCTCCGTCCCTCCTCTCCTCTCCCTTGCTCCGTCCCTCCTCTCCTCACCTCTCCCTCGCTCTGTCCCTCCTCACCTCTCCCTTGCTTCGTCCCTCCTCTCCTCACCTCTCCCTTGCTCCGTCCCTCCTCACCTCTCCATTGCTCCGTCCCTCCTCTCCTCACCTCTCCCCTGCTCCGGCCCTCCTCTCCTCACCTCTCCCTCGCTCCGTCCCTCCTCTCCTCACCTCTCCCTCGCTCCGTCCCTCCTCTCCTCCCCTCTCCCTCGCTCCGTCCCTCCTCTCCTCACCTCTCCCTTGCTCCGTCCCTCCTCTCCTCACCTCTCCCTCGCTCCGTCCCTCCTCTCCTCACCTCTCCCTCGCTCTGTCCCTCCTCACCTCTCCCTTGCTCCGTCCTTCCTCTCCTCACCTCTCCCTTGCTCCGTCCCTTCTCACCTCACCTCTCCCTCGCTCCGTCCCTCCTCTACTCACCTCTCACTCACTCCTTCCCTCCTCTCCTCACCTCTCCCTTGCTCCGTCCCTCCTCTCCCCACCTTTCGCCCTCTCCTTCTCTCCTCACCTTTCTCCCTCTCTCATCACCTCTCTTCCTCTCTCCGTCCATCCTCTCTCCTCTCCAGGGTCAGCAGGGTGAGAGAGGAACAGCAGGACCACCAGGTGTGAAGGGTGAAACGGTGAGTCATGGCTACCCTCATCAATACATGTTAGATCAAGTTTGATTAGATACATTATTTATACTTCTTTATGGTGTCTCTCAGGGCCCTCCAGGGACTAATGGATACCCAGGTTCTATGGGACCACCTGGGCTTCCTGTAAGATACATCAACTTCCTGTTTCATCACATTTATATGAATATTAATGATCATA